>NW_013952843.1:45902-48205 GCF_001266775.1 Austrofundulus limnaeus | reverse complement strand
GCGCTAGTGTCGTGTTAGCAACATGCTATGTGTTTACATCCATCGCTGCCATGTTTGTAATCGATCAGTCGAGTCGATCATCAGATATTGTCCAAGATTAACCTTCAGGGTGGATATAGCTCGCTAGCAGCCTCGCACCGAGGACCTATCCACGTCATCATTTACCCAGAATGCTTTGCGTGTAAATAAAATGGCTCCGTCCGTGTTAAAATATATATTTAAAAATGATAAAAACTAAACATCCTACATTATTTTTACAGTCTTTATTTTACAGTTAAAATAAATGTTTATCATATAAAGTCTAATGCTACGAATCGTGGATCCCTTTAAAAACAGAAACCATTCCTAAAGATACTAACACCAACTGCACTCGAACCTTCTTCTGCAGAACTCCGTGTGACAGACACACACACACACACACACACACAAAAATAAGATCGACTTCCTCTAAACAAAACTTGTTTCTAAAGAGCTCAGTGAAAACGTAACATCAGGAGTTCAGGCCAGGAGGATTTCTGGTTCCGTCAGAATTGGTGCTTTAACAAAATATAAAGCCTGTCTTTGCATTGACCATTAAAATATATTAAATGTATTTATTTTTTCAATTTTCCTATTGTCATTTTTCTTAATTTAGTTTTAAAACAAAAAACAGAAAAAGAACATTTAATTTTTCTAATTTTATTTCGAAAAAAATATAAAATACATGGATTCTGATGGTTTGATCTAGATTAAAACAAGGATGGATTATGTGATCTAATCAGATTTTTGGTTTTAAAGAAACCGTTTTCAAGATTTTACCCATTATCCAAAATCTAATCAGCTTAACGTTGAACCGGCCCATGGTTTCAACATGTTTGACTGGAATTCCTTCAAACTGAGTCTAACATATTTTTAACCTTTAACAATAAAAACTGAGCAGGTGAAGTCTCTTTAACCTTCTGCATGTGTTCATAATCATTTAGGCCCAACACCTCAGAGAGGTTTCATTTTCCTACATTCTTGTCTCTATCAGCAGGACGTCTGAGGTGACGTTAGAAAACCTTTTTCTTTTCTTCATCCCTGACATCAAACATCTGATGAAGCGTTCCTGGACAGCGTCCTCCTCGCTCCGTCTCCCATCTGCTTCCAGTTGTCCTGAGAGGAGATCAGGTCTGGTCCCACATGTGGTCCGCAACTTTTGTTCACACAAAGTTCTCACCACAAGCTGTGACCGGCTCCCACACCCAGAACCAGACCTGGAACATCACCGCCAACGCACGCCACACCACACGTGAGTTCCTGTCTGGTCCGAGAGGACGACTAACGAGCTCCAGATTATCTGAGGAGGCCGAGGTGACATCATGAGTCCAKCCTGCTCAGGAAGCTCAGGATGATCTGGAGAACATGGTCCACGTGGGTCCAGTATGTAGGGATCACCTCGAGTGAAGAAACAAGATTTACTGCCTCGAAGCAGGCCTCGCACAGGCCTGACGAGAGGACAGGAACTCTGTCACAAACTGAACTCTATTTAGGCCATGACAGGTCATTTTAACCCAGAGGAGAATTTCTCAGTTTTAATCAGATAATGGACAGAACAATCTTTTTCTGTTTGTGATTCATTTGTTGTTTAACTAAGAATGTTTATGCATTTGTTAAATCATGATAATGACTGTCACCAGGAAAGTGGAACCACTTTTACTCTTTTATCGTGCCTAAAAGATTAATTAATGGTATAAAAAAAATCACAGAGAAAATCATTACAATGTCTTCATTGTGTTGTTATGTAAATCACTGTTTTTATCTTACTGTGAACACAGTAATATAATTGTGGATTTTTCTTGAGAAAATCTTTCATTTATCTGGACTAAAAGAATGGTTCAGAACTGATTACTTAAACAGAAATGTTAATTAATCATCATAAATGTTTTGCAGTGATTTCTCTTGGAGTCTATCAGAAGGAAAGCTAAAGAAATGTTATCATATTCTGTTGTTGGACAACCACAGAATTTAACCTTGACTGGCGCCTGGCTGGCAAGTCTTTATCTTTCTTCCTTTCTCTGACTCATCTTACGCCTGAGGGCGGAACCAAAGTTCGTCCGTTTCTGTTACTAACCCAGATGTCTTTGAGAAACACACACTTCTTCCTGGATGCCAAACTTTGAAGGAAGGCTGAGTTTCTCTCCGGAGAAGCCAGTTTGGCTCGTTAGGTATTGCCCATAAGCCAACCAGGGAAGACCTAATGGCCGGGACCTCGGCACGCCAGCCAAATGTCCCACCCCGAGGCTGCAAGTCTCAAAGTGTGTTTTAACTCCCGAGGGGAGATT
>NW_013952843.1:35814-45707 GCF_001266775.1 Austrofundulus limnaeus | reverse complement strand
TGTGGAAACTGAGTGCAGAAGGGACGTGCTGATCCGGTTGGACCACACATTTGATAAAGTAAAATTAGTATAATACTAACCTTACTTTCATCCTTCACTTTGTCCTTTATTTGCCAAAACTTAAGCTGAAAGTGCCGGTAAAATTGTTTGGTTGTAACATCAGAACTGATGTTTTACTGTTCTATACAAGTAATCTGAGTTGATGTGAATTAAAATTCGGACGCGAGTTTTTATCTCATTTAACCTTGACGCTTGCTATAGGAATAACCACAATCAAGTGTACTTATGATTTGTTCAATTTGTGTAAATAAATGATTGCATAGTCTTTTATGAATCAACTTGAACTCGTCTGAACGTTCACTTATTGTGTCACTTTTCACTTCGCACAGTCAAGATATTAAAAGTAATGAGAAAATACCTTGGTAAAACTTTCCTCATACTTTATGTATGAGAGATGTAGGAAAAGCTTAATTCACCCTAAGCTCTCTCCCCTACAAGTTTCACCCCGAGGCTTCAGAAGGGTGGCTAAATAATCCTAAAGGAGGATTAATTTAATCTGGTTTATCAGACTGACAGGATGGTAAAACAAGCTTCATACCTCTGAAAGGCCGTCTGCCTCATTGGAAGCACATTTTAAAAAATCTTTTCACTGTCAGTGTCCACATCCCAGAGGAACACCTGAGACTGATAAAAATAACTCGTCTGTCTCTGGTTAAAGASCCATTTGTACCCACAGAGGGAGGGAATAAGCATTAACCTGCTGAAACCCAGAGGAACTGGAKGAGACCCTGGTCTCAGCAGCTGGTCTGGATCTTCAGCAGTACCTCTCTCACAGGGTCAAAGGTCAAACAAAACCATCCCAGATGTTACCAGAGCGCCACAGCTGGATGTGATGAGCTGCCGGGTCGACGGATGGAAGGTGATGAGAAACGACGGGATTAAAAATGACAGCAGGGCTAAAATTAAAGCAGGTATGAAGTGGTGGTGAGCAGCTGTGGGCACAAACTGATTCTCTTTCATGTTTTCACAGAACCTCAGAGCAGGTAGAGCTGCAGAAAGAAGCTGAAACAAGAACAAACCTGGTCTGAAGCAGCCACAGTTCAAGCCAAACTTTAGATATATCACGCAACGTGTAGCCCTCATCTCAGCTACTGCCACAGCAAGTTTCAGCTCAGCATCTGGAAATCTGACTGAATCCAGCCGTTTGTGGTTTTTCATACCAGCTTTACATTAGCCGTCCAAGAAACAACTAAGGGTAAAAATGTTTTGTAAAAAGGCTACAGAGTCCTGAGTGACTGACCTGATTTAGTCATTTAAAATCATGTCAGACAAAATAAGTAAGTTAGCAAATTCTCGTCTTTTTAAAGACTAAAATTAAGAAAATTAATGCAAATAACAGAATTACAAAAATAAATTCCAGCAGGAGAAACATTTTTTCCAAATCCTATTTTTCTAATTACAAAATCTGTTTAATTAATCACCATTAATCAAGATATTTTTGTGAATAATCATGATTAATCTCGAAAATTTTATCTTTATTATTAGAACTGATAACTATTATGTCTGAATGAATAAAATATACTGTTTTGCATCAGATATATTAACATGTTTAGCACTAAAACACACACACATCCTTGTATTTACATCAAACTGAGGAGGTTGTATTGACTTCCATTCATTTCTGTAACTGTATTTATGCCTAACCCAGACATTTTTCCTAAAATTAACCATTACTGGTCAATAATTAACTCTAACCTGAACCAGAACTTAATTCACTCCATACCTCTAAACCYAACTAGYAAAGCACAGCAGAGCTGCAAACRARGTGAGGACCAGGAAAAATRACCTCACTTTGTTGATTAAAAATCTAACATGGTCCTCACTCTGTAGGCAAAACATTTACACACACACACACCTGGCAGCACCTGTGGGTACCAGAACCTGAAAACCAGTCAATAACCCACATACTCAGCTCCACTACTCATCCCACTAATGCATGTTCCTTACAAATGTAGCACCATTTAAAAAGGGAAATTAACAGACTTCCAACAGCATAAGATTTTCTGCTGAGAAGCATTTTTACAACAAAGAAATAATCCAAACACTAATACTTACTTTTTTGTATTAGGTTTATGTATATTTATACATAAACACAGAGTAAAGTACTTGCAGGGACTATATCTATATTTATCATATATTCAGTTGATCTTTTCAGCAGCTTGTGAACAAAAATGTCTCATTTCAACAGAAACTGTATTTTTTATCTCTGGTTAAAACAGGTTTGTTCTTCATTCAGTGAAGTTACTTACAGAAATGTTATTAAAGTAAGAGTAATATTTCATAATATTACTAAAATAAAAGTATGGTGTAGTAAAACTACTCCTAAAAGCACATTTTTCATAAAAAGTTACTACAGTAAATGTAACCACCTTGTAGATTTAAATGTGTTTAAAACTTTGTGAAAGTTTCATTAAAATCCATCTTTTCATTCAAAACATGAAGTAAAGACTTTCAGTGTCTTATTTAAACCATGTGGGACTTTTTCAAACACGATTTTAGACAAAACACCGTGTTTCTGTCCGTAAGTGGGTTTGTTCTGCATCATGTTCAACTGTTGATTTTATCAGCAGAAATAAGTGATTCAGTCCACGTGGTTCAGATTACAAACCTCACAAAAACTAAATAAATCCAACATTATTCCTCTCGTCCTGCGTCGTCGTGTTCGGCGGCACWAAGATAAAAGTCCAGCTTTGTGTCGGTGATGAGTTTTCTGTTCAAACATCAGGAGCAGCTGGATCCAATCAGGAGGCAGAAACGTTTCACTAAACGGTCTCAGATGTCGCTGTTTGGGTCTCTGACACGAAAACGAGTTGTCGTGGAACATGGCCCGCCTGGCGGAGGGCCAATAAGACCAGCTCAGAGGCAGCATGTGCACCATCAGCACGAGAACAGCTCAGGTGAGTCAGACAAGAACCAAGACCGTCAGGCCTTCACAATAAAAGCCTCCCATGTGACGATCTAACTGAGGCTGATTGTGCGGTTCCACAAGTTTCTTACGCACCACTTGTGTTTCAGCGCAGCACAAATATCTGAAATTCAAGCTAATTCTGCAGCGTTTTTACCCAGAAAGTCCTGAACAGAATATTATTTAGAAAAGTTTTAAAATTTATGAGACGTCAAAGAAAAATCTCTTAAAAGGAATGACAAGTTTGCTCCACAAACATTTGCTAATTGGTGTTTTTCTTCTCTGAGAAGTTGTGGGAGTAATTTGTTTGACTCTGTTAAATCTGATTGCCCTGTAATCAGCTTTTATTGCTCCTCTGCGGTCTGACTTTAGCCTCTTTAAGCAGCCGAAACAAAGATGGTTAAATGTCGGGTTTCACGCTGTTAAAGGAGGTCCGGCTGATAAACCTGAAGAACACTGACCTGCTGCATTCAAAGACCCTCCACTCAGCTGACCTGCTGCATTCAAAGACCCTCCACTCAGCTGACCTGCTGCATTCAAAGACCCTCCACTCAGCTGACCTGCTGCATTCAAAGACCCTCCGCTCAGCTGGCCTGCTGCATTCAAAGACCCTCTGTCAGGAGGAAATTCTGGTGTTTGAGGTTTGGGTTGATGATTACAAATCAAACACAAATCCACCAAAACATCTAAAAATTTCAGATATACAATTTAAAATAAAATTTATTATCACTGATTATTGATCAAATAAATGCTGAGTCAGTATTTGAGCTTTTTCTAACCAATCAGAAATCTAATCAGTTACATTATTTTATACTTTTGAAACTTTATTTACAAAAAGTTATCCTCACAGAAATACATTAAAATCTGTTTATCAGAGTTGCCGTGTGCTTATTTTCTTACGCTACTGTTAGATCTTTAGCTATTGTCAGCTAACTTTAGCTTTAATCTATGATTTTATCTTTAAGCTAGTTTACCTACATTCAGTTTAGCTAACATTTCCTTATGTTAGCCTTCATATACTGTTTGTTGATTTTAGAGTTTTAGCAACAATTTAAAAATAAGTTATTTTACCCTTTTTTTGCTACATTTTTCTTTTAGCAACTGTCTTGCTAAATTTTGCTTTTACATTGAGTTAGCTTATTTTAGCCTTTAGCTACAATGCTATTCTGAAGCTTTATGTAGTTTTGCTAGTTTTAGCATTTTGGTTTAGCTTTTTGCAACTGCGTTGCTCATTTTAGCTCTTAGAGTTTATTGATTTTAGTGTTTAGCTACAAATTGTTAATTTATGTTTTTAGGAACAGTTTAGCTAGTTTTAGCTTTTTGGTACTGGTTTGCTACATTTGGATTTTAGCTAACATCTTGCTTCTTTAGCAGCTGTTTTACTTTTGTAGTTTTTACCTGGAGTTGATTTCAGCCTGTAGCTACGATTWTGTTTAAACTTTTGTGCAATTTTGCTACCTTTATTTTTTTATACTGATTTGCGAAATTTAAGTTATTGCTACCAACTTTCTATTCACAGCTTTCAGCTTATTTTAGCATTTACTTAGTTTGAAGATTTAGCCTTTAGCTACACTTGTAAATTTAAGCTTTTCTAAACAGTTTGGATAATTTTAGGATTTTTTTCTTTGATATATTGAGATTTTAGCTAACATCTTGCTACACCCAGATTTTAGCTATTATCTTGCTAATTTTAGCTGTAACCTAGAGTTTGTTGATTTTTGTATTTGGCTACAAATTATTTTGTTAATTTAGGCTTTTATGCACAGTTTTGCTAATTTCAGCTTTTTGGCATTTGTTGCTACATTTAGATTCTTGCTAACATCTAGCTAATTTGAGCTATTAATACAGTTTGCTACATTTTAGCTTGTAGTTACAGTTTTGCTACATTTTGATGCTGCTGCTAATATTAGCATTAGCTTTGGCTAACTTTAACTGTTTTTCTCTTAAACACATAGACATTAAAGTTTTTTGAACCACAGTAAAAGTAACTTTTCGTGGTTCCAGGTGACAGCTGAAGGGTCTTACCTGTCTGCAGAACTCCGGACCCGGACCCGGACCCGCCTCCGAAATCCAGGTCAGGTGAGGCTGCGCTCCTCATTAAAAACCCGAGGAGACAAACCGTCCACTTCACCCACAGAGGCATCTTTAAATTAWATTAAACAAAATAAAAATGTGTAAAGAGTCTCTGGTCCATTTAAGCAGCAGGCAGAGCGCGGAGCATCGTCTGTTTTCTGGTCTTTAACCCGAATATAAGATGAAACCTCCTCCTTCTCATCCTCTTCTTCTCCTGCAGCTGCATCCCATCAGCGCAAACCCCGCCCTCTTTCATGTCCGAGCCAATCAGAAGCCTGGAAACCCTCCACCCATCCTTCTATAAACCCATCACATTACAGCTCAGAAAACTCGTGGATGTTTGAAGAAAGTTGAATGATAGAAGTTTCAAAAGTAATAAAAAAAACCTGACTCAGGAAATGAAAAGAGCTTTAAAAATACAAAAAAAAAAAAAAAAACATTAAAGGGTTAGTTTAGGTCTTCATAGTRSGGTTCTGTGAAAAGGTTAAAGGTGCTCATTGTGAAGTCATTTTTTAAAATACTGATGTTAATAAATTAAATATTTGTAAGAAAATTTTATAAAAAGCAGTCAACTTCCAGGTGTTTGTTTACCTACAAAAACAGCCGAAGGGAACAGAAGAGTTGTTTGTCACGTATTTGGAACATATTTACATCCAGATGTGTTAGTGCTTTGTTTACATCRAGTGTGTACCTGCATTTCAAAACCCACTCAAACTGGATCACTTTAGTCCCGATTTTCGTCTCTAGTCGATGTATCTGAGCTGTTTGGAGTTACAGCTTTACCAAAAAATATCAGTTTGAGACAAAGTTCTAGTTGGAGTCAGATTGCCATGACAACCTGAACTCACAGATGATGGACACCCATCAGCAGCTTCTCTCTACAAAAACTGATTCAGTTTTAACATTTTTTTGCTCCTGGACCATCACCTCGTCTCTCTTCTTTGGCGATCGGAGGCCTCAGTCCAGATGCTTCACATCTGGATCTTCATCCCTTTTTGTTAATGATGCCTTTACTGTACGGAGCACAATGAAATTACATTTAAGAAGACACACATGACACAAACATGAGGGAACAGGTGATCAGGTCATGAGGCAACCAGCAGGGGTCGCTCTACCTTTTAAAAAGAAAAACTAAATACCACAGAAGGTTAGATGAGGATAAAATAACACTAGTGTTTGTTTTTGGAACAAACAAAAGATCAAAACTACTTATACAATTAAAACATGCCGTTTTGTCATATAATGAGCATTGTATGGAAGGCTGTTGTCATATAACTTAAAATATGTCAGGCCATTGTATCTTAACACTAGCAGGGCACCATCCGGGTGCTAATTTCAACTTGTGTCTGCTACATTTAGCTTGTTTTATGCTAACTGTAGCTATTTTCCACTATTTCAGCTATGATCTTCTTTTCTGTCAATTTCTGCTTTTTTGTGATTCTTCCTGCTAATTTGAGCTTTTTCTGCTTCTTTCAGTTGTATTCTGTTAGTTTCAGGTACTTTCTGCTACTGTTTATTTATTTGTTGCTAAATTTAGCTAAAAATTAAATATTTAGCTTGGAGCTAGTACTTAGCTTGCTAACTAAATATTTAACTTGCAAGCTAAATATTTAGCTTAGAGCTAAATATTTAGCTTAGAGCTAAATATTTAGCTTGGGAACCAATTTAGCTTGGAGCTAAACACAGCTTGCTAACTAAATATTTAAGTTAGCAAGCTTTTAGACTAAATATATAGGTTTTTAACAAAATATTTAAGTTGCATATTCTGTTTAAATTTTTTTTTTCATTTTTACATCATTAGTTTTCAGTTTCAATTTCTTCTTTTAGCTTAAAATATATATATTTCTGAACAAATTTTACGGCTCCAACTCAGCTCCACGTCTACGTCTCAGTCTGAACTCTTTCCAGGYTTGAGGAGAAACAGGAACTATTCTTTTTTTTTCCTGGACGGGACGTTTTCTTCTGGTCTGGAAGAGGAATCGCTCTACGGCGACAAATGCAAATTAAAGAAAGTATTCAGAAAATCTGGTTCATCTTTTGATCTTTCCTCATGTTTTTATTGGTGAAAGCAAACACAGAACACACATCAAAGCCTTACCTTTTTAATGTTGAGCCCAAATAAACGGGTCAAATTTGAAATCCTTTAAAAACACAACTGGAGCCACAGTTTTCATATTTTCTGTAGTTTCTTTCAGAGCAGGCAGGAAAATATGAAGAAAAAAAAGGCTTTGATGATGTTTGTCTCATTTAGCTGTACATCATATAATACATCTGATTTTTACAAACCTTCATACACACATGTAGAAGTCTGCTCACAGTCGAACTAAAACCAGGACCTGGACTCTGCAGGGGGTACAGCTACGGGGCAGAGGAAGTGTCGTCTTGTTGCATAGCCCTACATCTTTTAAATCAACAGTCATCTGCAACAACACAACTCTTTTTAATTTGACTTTTTGTGGGGTTCACGAACCTCGACTCAACCAGAAGATAAACTTGGGTCTGTATGGCAGAGATTAAACAGAATACATGCTGCAGGAGGCAGGTGCTTCTGAAATATTACAAAATGGCACTTTTCCTTCATCCGGACATCATTTTTTTTCTGTAGATCTGAAAGAGAAAGGCAACAAACCACAAACCCTTTAGACAAAAAGTACAGACACCACACTGTGACACCCCTCTCATGCACTACTTTGGATTAACTGGACAAATTCTGATTTACCTACCACAAAAGTACAAAAAAAATGTTTGTTTTTTGCATTAATATCAACACGTATTTGTTCTGTGTATCCCAGCCGCTCTGTTCCAGTAAAGTCCGTCTGATCCGCGGCGAGGCTGCGACACATGGCGGTAAACGAGGCACTTAGTATTTAGCCACTTAATGTCAGAAAMTCAGAGTCCCTCCGTTCCGACCGTCCTCTGAAACACCTTGTTTAGAAAAACACGCCAAACAAAGACTGTTGAGTACGGATGCACCGATACCACACTCTTTTAAACTGAGTACAAATACTTACTTTTGAGTACTTGTCAATAATGTGTATTGATGAGAGTAGTAATAAATATCATTACACTTAAACAAATATTCTTCTGACACCTAAATGTTGTAAATTTGACAAGAAAAAAACTTGACACCTGGATCAGAGGCGGCAACAAGTTTATTTTGAAGCRTTAGCCTAGCGCCTTAACTAATCCTCATTAAACAGCTCGTTAAGCAGCGGTTAGCTCACTGCTCGATGGATCCCCAGCTCTGCTTCTCCTGGAGGTTTTCATCCTCCTGCCAGAGACTGAGTGATGAGATTGTCAGGAAACTCGGGCTCAGATCTGTATTTCTTCTTCTGCTCAGTCAATCTCGTTAAAACACCTACATTTGGTTTCTTCTTCTGATTTTTATTAGCRGTTAGCAAACAACGCCATGGCGCCATTGACAGGTAAACAATGTCGGGATAGTTAATATAAATAAATACTCAGTCTCTGAGCTGGTATCGGTGCATCCCTGGTGTTTGTTAGGTGATAAATCAGAGTTTTAAGACCTGAATGAAAACTAGTTTTCTAATCTGCTTTGGCAAATAAACAAACTTGTGTGCTTCACTGGAGTGACAGCTAAATAAACCATAAAAAAAGAAACAGAAGGACCCATAAAAAGTCAAACGGTGTTGTGAGCAGCCATGATGGGATCRGGAATGAGGCGTTCAGTTCACAGCTTCACTCAGAAACATTTTGGCTTTTRTCTCGGGCTGCAGTGAGTTTAGAAACCAAGGCCAAGGGTTTGGTGTCTTCACATGTGCGAGAACTTCAGTGCAAGTAAAGGGGATGAAGCTGAACTTCCTCCGTTCAGCACCAGTCGTCCTCCTCCCGCTCCCTGAGACCGCCCGTTCCTCTGCTGGCGGACCCCAGGGTGAAGTGGTACCCGTTGGGCACTCCCCCCGCCCGCCTCTGCGCCACGGCCGCCGTCCCCTGCGAGGACGCCGCCGCGGAGGACGCAGCGGTCCTGGTGGAGTGTCCGCCTCCGTGACTGCTCGCCGCATCCTGAAAGTCCTCGCCCCCCTCCAGGAGGACKCGCTGAGAGGGGTCCGGCTGCTGCCGGGTCGAGCTGGCGTCCGAGCCGAGGCAGGTGATGGGAATCGAGGAGTCGCCGTGGCCCACGAGCAGGCGGTCGTGCTCCGACGGGCCCCGCCCGAAGCGGGTCTGGTGCCCCGTCGCCGGTAAAGGAGCCGAGGAGGAGGAGACGGACTTGAAGGCCACGGCGGGACGAGGCGTGAGCGGCGTCTGCGGGAGCTGTCTGCGACCACGCAGCTGTGTGTTCGTACCACCTTTAGCCACAACGCTCACCTGCCGAGAGACAAACCAAACAAAACAAAGAGCCGAAGTTTATCTTAAAACTATCATCGTCTACTTTAACTCTGTTTGTCTGACTGACCTGCTCCTGCCTGGAACAAAAATCAACACGAGAGTTTACGTTTCCTGCTAAAACGCAGTGTGAATGCTTAATGCTGAAAGATTTTAGCTGAAAGCTGCTGAAGAAGCTGAAAATGTTTAACAGCAGAAACGTTATCGTGAGTTCAAACAGCTGAAAGAACACCACAAGTAGTAATAGAAACAAACTGAAACTAGCAGACAGACGTTTGATGGTGAGTAAAAAAAAGCTCACAAAGAAAAGGATCACAAAATGTTGCAATTTGTAGGAAAAACAGCTAAAACAGCCAAAATTAGCAGAAAAATAGTTAAAATGTAGCTGAAAAAGCTGTAATTAGCAAAAAATTAGCACATCCTTGCTGAATTAGGCTGTGAAGATGAAAACACTTAAATTTGCTGAAATAAAGAAAGTAGCTAAAGAGATAGAAAACAGCTGAAATTAGAA
>NW_013952843.1:33332-35479 GCF_001266775.1 Austrofundulus limnaeus | reverse complement strand
AAACACTTAAATTTGCTGAAATAAAGAAAGTAGCTAAAGAGATAGAAAACAGCTGAAATTAGAAAAAAATCTGCTAAAAATGTTTAAATTAACAGAAGAATAGCTGAAAAAGCAGAAAAAAGCAGAAATTATTAGAAAATAAATTATAACAAAAAAAGTTTCAACTTGTTGGAAAAACAGCTAAAGCAGCCAAAAATAGCTAAAAAGTAGCTGAAAAAGCTGTAAGTAGCATARAAATGCAGAAAAATCGGCCGCGGACAGATCTACCCCCAGGTCAGCACCAAGTCYGAGCAGTCCCTAATGACCAACAACAAGGTTTAGGACCTCTTCAGGGTCCAGCTGTGAGGACCACTTCCTGTTACTGACCTGTTTGAGGAACTCAGAGTCCTGACCCTCCCCTGGAGACGTGGACCGGCTGGGACCGGCTGACCTGGTGTGACACTGCTCCCTGCTGCCGTAACGCTCGCAGGAGTAGTACCGCTGCTTCTCTCCTGCAGAGGAGTGGTGCCTCCTCTCCTGGGGACGGCTGCGTTCCCGCTCCCTCACTCGCTCTCCGGACAAGTCTTCGTCTGKGGGGTCCGTAAAGGAACCTGCAAGGTGGTAACCAGGTTGTCATTTATACTGTTGTGAATAATTCTAGTTTTCAGATATCTCTTCACCAGACGACCTGTAATAAAGACTGTGACAAAGACTCTGCTGCTTAAAGAAGAAAGAATTTAAATCTCCAATTTAACCTCTGAAACAGGTGAAAATGAATTGTTTTTAATAAAAAGTTCAAATATTCACCGACGGTACTGGAAGGCGGCACCGACAACATTTTCTCTAAAGGCTTCTTGTCTTTGTCCCGCCGTCGATGGCAGCGGTGGTGGTGGTGATGGTGGTGGGCTCTGTCCTGGACCTGGACCTGTTCCGGGTCTGCGGGAGGTTGRGTCCGATGCACGCGCTCCAGGTCGTAGCTCCTCAGCCCGACTTCCTCCTGCTGGTGGCGCTGTGGTGTCAGCGAGGACGCTGAACGCCTCATGGGGCTGAGGTCGACGATCGGCTGATAGCGAGGAGAAAGAAGCCAGGTGAGAAAGATAAAACGGACTCCTCGGAGGAGGCGGCTTCACCCGAATCTTTGTACTGGATCAATAAAGTTACTGCCCTTTTTTTTTTTTTTTTTTTTTAAAACGTAGAAAGACGAAGAAAAATCAACACATTTATTCAATCAAGAAACAGAGAAGCATTGGTGGGGTTGACACCGACCTTCAGTTTTAATTCTGAATAAATTGTGCAGCTATTTGTTCGCTTTCCACTCTCCTGATACATAAAACTCCAAGTATTACTTTGTAGTGTAAGTACAAACTGGCGTAATCCTTTCAGATTTAGAGTTCTAACCTCTTTGCTTTTGGACAGTGGTGGGCACAGCTAACCAGTTAGCTTCACTAACTGCTAATCCGCTAAACAAGGATATTAGCTCCACTAACATGAAACAGATAAAACATTAGTCAAAGCTAATGCTAAACAGCTAAAGAGATAAAACATTAGTTAAAGCTAACGCTAACTACTAACTACATAAAACATTAGTCAAAGCTAACGCTAACTGCTAACTACATAAAACATTAGTCAAAGCTAACGCTAACTGCTAACTACATAAAACATTAGTCAAAGCTAACGCTAACTGCTAACTACATAAAACATTAGTCAAAGCTAACGCTAACCGCTAAGACAACTGTCAGTCTTCTTCTAATAGAAGGCAGGTGGGACTGACACAATCACACACACCTGTTAGTTAATGTTGGTTTAATTTGAAGGTGGGCAGGAACATCTGTGGCAAACTGGCCAATTCAAACCCCTTTCAGAATAAAAGCATTTCTATTCAGAATAAAAGTATTTCTTTGATCGAGTTTGTATTTTTCATTTATACTCTTTGAAGTTAGTCAAACAAATACTTTCTCTACCATATTTTACACATAATCAATTTTTGTATTCATCATTTAAATATTCTAACCTAATTCACCTAATTTGAAGTTTAGCTGCTAAAGACACACACACGGTGCCAGACACATCCAGCACTGTTAGTAAGAGCACATTTTTATTATTGATTTGATTTGATTTATTGATTCAACAGGAAAAGATTACTAAAATCAAGCCTGACTCAGCATAAT
>NW_013952843.1:26577-32973 GCF_001266775.1 Austrofundulus limnaeus | reverse complement strand
ATTGTGGACTTTTTGTGGACTTAAACTTAGCAGAACCTAATTTAGCAGAAGCTAATGGGTCCGCTAACAGTTTGCAAAGTTAGCCAAAAAGCTTAACTGCTAAATGCGAAGCTAGTGCCCACCACTGCTCTTGGATCAATACTTTGTTTCTAGCTATAATTTCACTTTGTGTAAATATTATTTCTTTCSGCTGAAGGACGGTGACACTCATCCCACCTGATTCTTACCTGGAAGACGAGCCGAGATACCAGCAGCCCAAACTGGTGAGATAAGGAACTGGAGCTAGATTGGGACTTTTTCATCCAATCAGTTTGTGAAAATACTAACAGATGATGATAGATCTTTGGAGATTATGCAAAACACTTGTTTTTTATTGGGTCAGATTGGTTCCAAACACAGATTTATGCTTTCTAAGTTAATTTTTATGGCTGATATTGGGTGGATTATGTTCCTTTTAGTCCTTATCTCACAGTCTAGTCTGTTGCTGCAATTACAGAGAACAATACCACATGACTTTAAGAATAAAACATTTTATTTAGCTTGGTCTTAAAATCTTACCTTTAATGAACTAAGAAATGGTGATGCAAACTAAACGTTCTTTCAAACTTTCACTTAAAGACTGAAAGACTCAGGAGATTAAAGAAAGAAATGACTTATTTTGTGGCTTTTGCACTCAGTATGAGATGAGATGAGATTTTAAGACTGAACAGCAGCAGAAACAGTGACAACGTTAAAWGACTGAAACTGAGAAGTATTAAAAAACAAGAGAAGAAGAAGAGCAGCAGTACCGTCTCCACCGTTCATGTGACGACACAAACATCAACACAAACACCACCTGACCAAAGTGTGGCACCGTACTGCTGGAGCGACGCACCCCGAGCACACATACAGGTAGCTGTTCAAGGATGTGTGTCGTTAATGAGGATGTAAAGGTGTGCTGGATGTTTCTGTGGAAACAACCTGTGTGAGCTGTGTGATGCCATGAGGTCAAAGCAGGAAGTAAAGAGGAGAGGACGAGAGGAGGACAGAAGGAGCGGTAAAGGAGGTGGCACAACAGGTGGTACATACTGCCAGGTGGGTCCCGGGGGCGTGGCCAGGGTGGCTCCGCTATCAGACAGCACACACAAGAGGAGGTGGGCAAAACATTATCAGTGAGCAGCGGAGTAAGGAACAAAATAAACACAAAGAGGGGACGACAGAGAGACTTCAGGAGGATGAGGCTGGAGCTATTCTGGACTCTCATTAAAAAATAAACTAGTTTTCAATCTTTTCATAAATTATCTGTAATTATATCCAGTCTGAGCTCTTTAAAGATTTCAAATTCAGTTTTTTTTAATTTATCGGTTTAGAAAACTCTGATATTTTTTTACTCACCGCCTTCTACAAACACAGATTAAAGCTAAGATTATTTTAGTTGTTGCTAATTTCGATCAAATGTTGGAAAAATCAGAATGAGTGAACTCGTATCTCAACATGTGCTTCAAGTACAGTTTGATGTTGTACGCAAGAGGATAAAGGACACTGAGCAAAATATAGATTTTTATTAAAATTAATGTCAATTTTATTTTTAGAATTGGAAAAAGGTCAGAATTCTGAGTAAAAATTAAAAATTTACAGATTCAAATGGGAAATTCCCACTTCCCAGCAAAAGTAGCCGGTAAAAATGCATGGAAATGGAGATTTTACACAGCAAATCTCACTTTGAGCCCTGTGCAGCTCCACCTGGTGGTGGRATGCTGTCATTTTAAGGGTAAAAATAATCAACATGGATTATGGGAGATGTAGTTTATCAATACTAACATCAAAGCAGATTATTTAAAGATGTTAATACGACTGTATTCAGATTCAGGGGCTGCTTCGGAGGACCCAGCCTCTGAGTTTGGACACAGCCTTCATCGTTGATGATCATGAGCCAAATAAAATGATGTGGGGGACCACTTTTGGCCTGCGGGTCTTGAGTTTGAAACATGTTAGAATGTAATAAAGTACATTAACTGAATAAAATACCTGGACTAGTGAATTTGAGGCTTCAGTCTAATCTGAGTTAGGAATGAAGGATTAGTTTGAATGTGTTCTTTTTATAATTTGATGTTTATAATCCAAGAAAAATCACAGTGATGGATCAGATTAAGTGTGTTTCTGTTCTGAGCATCCTCTCCTGTAGAACCATCAGAAACCATCAGACAGCTGGAGGCCGGGGTCAGCAGGCTGAGCTGATGTGAGCCGACACACACAGCTCAGTTTCTCTCCTTCAGCTGCCCGTCAGCCTTTTTTTCAGTCACTTCAGCTGCTTGTTTCATCCTCCCGCCAAGTAAAGAATCTCCACAGTGAGTCTACAGCTAACAGAGCACAGAGCAGGGAGGCGGAGCTTACGTAGTACTCTGCGTTGAGCCGGGGCAGAGACGCTGCTCGGCCGTGGCCCTCCAGGCTCGGGCATCCTTCTGAGTCRGAGACGTTCTCGGCCTGCTTCGCTTCAAACGGCTCCTGAACAGAAAGCGGAGCGAGTTAAAGTCACTGACGGTCAGAACCAAACGGACCAGARAGTTTCTGTTTCTACCTGCAGCCTCACTGAGAACTGCACGTCCTCTGACTGGCCTCTCTGCAGCCTCCTGCTGGCTGTGGCTCTCTGTGCCGCCTGAGACACGTCTCCAGACTGCGAGTGTTTGATGTTGACCCTCTGCTTTAATCTGGGGGGGCAGAAAGGAGCCATATCGTTTAAACAAAAAAAAGTAGTTTTTTTAAATCTACTTCCTCATTAAAAGAAAAAAATAATCAGTCGTGTTTTTACAAGTTTGGCCTCCAAACACAACGCTGAGACACTTTGGTCTTAGGTGTCCAGAGGACCTGGTCCAGAACTCCTTCAGATTGAAACGTTTGTGTTTAGAGAGAAGAGACCATGACCTTTGACCCCGCTCACATCGATGGGTAGCAACATCATCCTCAGAGTTAAGAATATAATAAATAATTATTAGGGGTGCAAAAATACATGTACCTGTATCGAACAGTGCTGTATGGAACAATACAGATTTTAAAAATTTACTTTATCATCTTGTCTTCTGGAGATGTTCTGTGTTGAAGGATCAGTGGATCTGTGTTCGACTACTCCACCTAGGCTGCATTTTTGAGCACAGATCCACAGAGAAACTTGCTGTTTCAGCAACATTTAAAAAACTGGACTTTTGAGGTTAAACAAATGTTCAGAATTAATATAAATAAATTACAAGTTAAAAGGGGCATGGAAATTTCTCYTTTTTGTATCGAAAAAATATCGAACCGTGAGACTAAAGTATCGAACCGAACTGTGAACTTCCTGTATCGTTGCACCTCTAATAATTATATAAAATATATTTTTAGTTCCATCATTTAAATAAGATGAACATTTTTACAGAAAACTGTGTCTCTAAAGAAAATAATTAGGTGAAAATATCTATTAAAGCATGATTTAAATACAGTCTGCGTCTTACATCATTTCCCTGGTGGTGCTGGTGGGCGGGGCTTCTGGTTTTGCATCCGGCTCAGGTTCTGGTGGGACCGGTGTTTTGGGGCTGGACACCGGYGGCTCGGCGGCGTGAATGTGACTGAACGGCAGCACGGGACGGAAGAGCGCTCCCAATTTACTCTGTGGGACAGATCAAAGCTTTAGAGGTTTAGAAACATTGTCATGACCCCCCCCACCACACACACACACACACACATAAAAATCATCCCTAAAACCCTTAAAAGAGACATATGATGCTTTTAAATCCTTGATTTTCAAATTTAAAATATCTATTTAAAGTGGAACAGCCGTGTTTTAGTCTGAATTCCTCCTTATTGTAATTCCACAAGCCCCGCCCCTTTTCTAGTCAACTCGTTTTGAGGCTGTCTCATAAAATTCAAATGAGGGGCTTCACAGACGGTTCAYTCCAGTTTGATGAGGGGTTTACGACTATATAGCTGCGCAGAAACGTTTACAAATGAATTAAAAGATGTCAACGAGGGAAAACTTGTCCATCCAGCTGAGTCTGACCCAGAACCAGAGTCTGACCCAGAACCAGAGGAGAGTGAAGTCCACCAAACTGTATTTGTTAAGTCCAGACCTTATTTGGCAATTCAGTCACAAAAACTGTACTGTAACTGTTCAGTTTTCTGYCTCCTAGAGACTCCAAGTTCTCAACAAAATGTATTTAAAGGCTAAAAAAATCAGATTTTGTTGACATGTCTCCTTTAAAGTCTTCAGTCTGAGTACCTGAGGACCTCCAGACGGGTTCTGCTCTTCAAGTTTTTTGGCTCGGTTCTGTTTGTAGAAGTCAAAGATCATGTGAGCGGCGTAGACTTTCCCCACCGTCARCTCGTTGTCTGAACAAAGAGACAGAAGCAGTTCAAGGATGCAGCCACTACAGGGAGCCAGAGGAGCAGGAAATAAAACACTCAGCACTGAAAAACTGGTCTTTCCTTTAAAAAAAGGATGATCCAAAGCTTAAARCAAGGCATGAAGCTGGTTCACAATTCTCCAGAAAATTCTGTGTTTAAGGAAATGTTTTGTGAAATGAAACAAAAACATTTATGTTGTTTATTATTAATCAGATGAACATTCTGGAAATATTTGACTTGATTTTGAATTAAAAACCTTCAAAAACAAATCTTAATCCTCCTTTTTGATTTGCTTTTGGTTATGCCCGTGTGTTAGCAAAATGTCTCAATAACCAGAAGAGGAATATAAAGTGCTTGAAAAGATAAAGTAAAAATAAATATACATGAACTGCAAAGGACTTTGGTAAAAACAGATTTCACTGATAAGAAAAGTACTTAAGTATTAGTCATAAACCTGCTCACAATAATAAGGAAAGTAAAAGTACTTTTACAGTACACTCTAAGAAATGATCCCTGGTCATATTTAAATTATAGCTAGGTGTTAACATTYAAAGTAAAGGAGGAAAAGTATCATTTTTTATGGTTTAAATGTTACAAAATAAAAGTAAAAGTTAGGATTTTAAAAGATCCTTGGTAAAATTGCAAATCCTAAAAAAATGACTTAAATACTGTAATGAAGAAAATGTGCTTAGTTAAATGTGAACAAAGCTCTAATAAAGATCTTCAGCCACAACTGCTTTAAATAATCCAAGATGGCTGCCTCAGCTAATCCACACTGGCCAACACACTTGTCTTTAACTGGGTCGGTTTAATGAGCTAAAATGAGGAGTGGTAGTAGCTGAGCGTCATCCCCAACACGAGCTCTAACGGTGATGAAGTTCTGGCCTCTAATTACTTATTTGTGTAATTTTTGTCAGGTTAAACTCGATGAAAGCAGCTGTCAGTAAACAGTGGCTCACATTTATGTGGCGTCACCAGCAGGTCCACGGTCTTCGGCTGCAGGTTGGGCCAGACCCGGCCGATCTCCCTCTTCAGGTCGACGTCACACAAGCGCTGAGCCAGGACACCTGAGGATGAAGACACACACACACACACACACACACACACACACACACACACACTGCTCCTCCGGAGACAGCGTCCCGTCTACCGGCTCGCAGCTCTGACTTCCTTCACAACANACACACACACACACACACACACACACACACACACACACACACACACACACACACACACACACACGTGTCACTGTGAAGCTGCCCTGCCTGGTGTCACAAACCAACCCTGGGTTCGTCTCTCACCAGACGCCAGCTTGATCTCCAGGGCGGTTCTGATCAGAGCCATCAGCGTGGAGGTGAAATGAACCGTGTTGTCGTCGGCGATCGGCATGTTCATCCTCACCAGACGCTGAGGGGGGCGGAGCCAGCAGAGGACACAAACTCTACATTTTACGTACTGTTTACACAGATTGTTGTGAGTTTGAGAGTTTATGGCAGTTCACATTTATTTAAGACAATAAATCAGCTGCAGCAACATTCAAAGGCACAGATTTATTGTTTGCAAACTAACTAATCCTGCATCTAATAAAACATTCGGCTCAGTCAGGAGTCGAGGCTACAACGTCTAACTTTTAAACTTTTCAAAATGATTCACTTTATTTACAAATATTTTCTCTACAGAAACATTAAATCTGTTCTTTTGCTTCAGAAACATCTTCTCTTTGAAATCTGCTTCAGTTCTGTTTGCCTTTTGGTGCTAAATGTAGCTTTTTGCTACTTTCAGCTAGCATTTTGTTACTTTCAATATCCAGCTAGCTTTTTGCTACTTTTAGTTAACTACTTTCTATTAGCCTTTAATTAGTTTTTTGTTATGGTTAGATTTTAGCTACTTTGATGTTTTTAACTTTTAGCTGGACTTTTGCTGAATTCTGCTTTTGTTATTTTTACAAACATTTTGATACTGTTAGCTAGCCGTTAGCTACTTTTAGCTTTTGATGATCTTTTATTTAATCTTTTTGCAACTTTTAGTTATATATATATA
>NW_013952843.1:15531-25577 GCF_001266775.1 Austrofundulus limnaeus | reverse complement strand
TTGTATTATACTGTACTGTATAATATTGTATTATACTGTACTGTATAATATTGTATTTTACTGTGCTGTATAATATTGTATTTTACTGTGCTGTAAAATATTGTATTTTACTGTACTGTATAATATTGTATTTTACTGTACTGTATAATATTGTANATATATATATATTTATATGTTTTTTTTTTACTATTTACATTTTGGTGTTTGTACCTCACCTTTCTCTGCTTTTAGCAAAAATTGATACTTTTAGCTAGGTGTTTGCTATTTTTAGCTACCCTTTGGCTTCTTTTAGCATTTAGCCATCCTTTGCTACCTTTTGGTCTTAGTTATCCTATTATCTCTTTTAGCTGTTTTCCTATTTTTTTTTAATTAGCCTTTTAGTTCCTATGCAAGTTTGCTTCTTTAATCTTTCAGCTGATATTTTGCTATGTTGAGATTTTGATTTCTTTTTTGTTACTTTTAGCTGTTGTTTGCTATTTTTCCCTAACCTGTTGCTACTTTAGAAATAATTTTGATACTTTTATCTGACCTTTTGCTATTTTCTTCTTACCCTTTGCTATTTTTGGAAACATTTTGATACTTTTAGCTAGCCGTTAGCTACTTTTAGCTTTCAGCGATCCTTTTGTAACTTTTAGTTAACCCTTTGCTATTTTTTTCTTACCTTTTGGTGTTTTTAACCTCACCTTTCTCTGCTTTTAGCAAACATTGTGATACTTGTAGCTAGGTGTATTTTAAACTTTTGGCCAGTTTCGCTTTTAGTTTAGTTTAGCAGAAATCCATATTTTTTCCACTTTTATTTATTTTTCTCATTGTATTTTTACAAGTAGCTGAAGAAAACAAACATCCTGTGGAGCTTTTAGTGTTTTTGAAATAAAAAGTAATGATTTCCTGACAGCAAAGAGAACAAACACAGACTGTGACGCAGGAAGCCATGCAGTCTGAAGCTCCTGAACACATGCACGTTTGAATGAATTAGTAACTCCACAGACAGAAGAGCAGAACGTCTGTTTGATGAAGATGAGGAGGACAGAAGCAGAAGATGGAGTGAAAAGGCAGAGGTAAATAATTTGTCAGCCTTGCTCTGAAGCGCTCTGCTGCTCTGTGAGTCGTGTTT
The DNA here is from genome assembly GCF_001266775.1 of Austrofundulus limnaeus. Taxonomy (NCBI): domain Eukaryota; kingdom Metazoa; phylum Chordata; class Actinopteri; order Cyprinodontiformes; family Rivulidae; genus Austrofundulus; species Austrofundulus limnaeus. The sequence continues at coordinate 24,463 of NW_013952843.1, read as the reverse complement.
GTGTCTTTCCCTGTCGATTCACAATAAGCAGAGTTATATTTGGAGACGGCGTCAGACCCGGGCGTTTTTAACTGGGGCAAGGGCAGGCCCGCTTCAGACCTGATTCGATCCGACAGCTGAGCAGCAAGCTGGAACCTCTCACGTCCAGTCGGMCTGTGGAGAGGTGAGCAGACGACGAACTACCTGAGGAGTTTCACAACACTCACCTTTTCAAAATAAAAGATTAAGATCGATGTTCAGGCACTGAAGGTGGGTGGAGCTCAAACTGTTGTGGAGTTGGTGGAAAAAAAATAAAAAATCATTTGAAATTGTCAGAAAAGGTGATATTTCAGCTGCAGTGTTTGTGACTAAGTGAACAAACAGTTTTGAGTGGACAGTTTTTTTAAAGTCACGGACAAATTTAGTGCGTACGATTCACAAATCTCTATTCTTGGTCTCGCACATTATTTCATTGTCCCCCCACCTCAGCAGCTGCTACCATGGTTAAAGTTTAATCAGCTGGATCACAGCTTAGAAATGAAGACGGGCTGATCTGAACCAGATTTTCAGTGTGGTTTGTTACGACGGAGTATTAGGGACTGACTAAGCTACATTTTGACCAAAAAAAAAAAGCTATTTCTTTCTTCAAAATGCACACAATCATTTACACAACTGTTTCTAAGTCCTACTGATAATAATTTGTTGCTGATTTGTTAAAAAAATAATATTTCCTTATGTGTAAAATAGATATTACTCATAATATAACAGATTTATTCTCGTAATATTTCAACTTTATTCTTGTACAACTTTACTCTCGTATGACTTTATTCTTGTAAGACTTTTTCTCATTTTTGTAATTTAAAAATAATAATTCTCTTAGTCTGGTCCTAATATGCTGTCACCGTTTGTAGACCTGGACGTTTGCCTCGGATTTTATTTATTTATTTATTATTATTTTTTGGGTCAAATTTAACCTCGGTTCTGCAGGACTCAAACTAGATGGGCTGGATTTGCCAAGACAACTCTGTGAATATCTCTAAAGTAAACTTGCTGCACAAATAATTCAAACACGTTCAGAAGTCAAGCCACGAGGCTGCGCAGTTAAAAACCTCGCAAAAGTCAGAAGACAATCCAGAGACTCCCTCAGGCATGATGTCCATCACTGTCTGCTACATTCAGATCCTGTCTTGTGAGACGGAGTTCAGATTATGGCTTCTAGTCATTTTCAGACTTCATGTTCTGGGTTTAAAAACTAAAATACCTGTTGATGCTGAGGGGTTAATTTTAAAAAACTGGCCTTATCCCTGATAGGTGAGCACCGGTTCAAGCTTCTTGTCTCCAGTTTGTTTGCTGTTTTTGTCAAACTCCGCAGCTCCTCTGATTTTCTGTTTGTCTGCAGAATCCCTCAGAGAGAGGCTGACAGACAGACAGAAAACGACATCACAGCAGCAGCAGCTTAGAGGATATCGGCTGCAGCGAAGTGACAGAAGCCTGAAGGGGTTTGGCAGGTGGAAGCGGAGGAACCAGCAGCGATGGGAGGGAGGAGGAGGAGGAGGAGGAGACGGGGAGTGATTCTACCTTGTAGGCCACTCTGGGAGGACATTTCTTCCCCAAACCTAACGGAGGGGACATGTCGCGAAGCATCTCGTACATGTCACYGTAAGATATGCGTCCGCTTCCCAGGGGGGAAACAAAAGATTGATAGGAGGTGAACGGAAGCAGGGATGAAGATTCCCCCGGGCAAGGATGAAGAGGATGAAGAGGGTGAAGGCAGTTCGGTCATAAACAAACAAAAAAAAAAGCAAAAGAGATAACGGGAAGGGGAGGAAGAAAGGAGACACAGAAATCTTTGTTAATAAGATTTCCAGGATTTTACGCTCTGGAATGCCACTGCAGTTGAGTTTTGGATCCCAGAGGAAAACACGAGGGATTACGCTCCAGATTACCTTAATAAAGAAAGAAGATGGGAGAAACCTGATGGAAGATAGCATTTAGTCATCATTTTAAAGGAGTACCCCACTGAAAACATCTACGTTTTGACTGATATTATAGCTTTTATCAAGATAAAAACCCAAAAAATGTGGAGGATTTGACACATTTCTTGAAATCTCATGAAATATTGTTGCTTTTATTTTGTAAATAAGCAGCTTTGAACTTGTCAGACCGACGTTTCGGGGTTATTCCCAACTCAAAACGAAGATTTTCAGAGGAGTGTACCTTTAAAACGCCCCGTGTTTCTGCATGCTACAAGTTCTCAGCAGTAACCAGAGTGAAAACAAGGCACACAATGCTCTCTCTCTCTGTATTTATGGCTCCATCGTTTCAAAGAAGGTAAACATTTTAGACATCCGATGCCTTTTTGCTCGAGCCTGACTTGCTGCTTTGTTTCCTGCCCTCGCCATGGTTACGTGCCAGCTGGTTAGTAGAGGGTCAATGGGCGTTCGTATGCGTGTGTGTGCTCAGGTCATTCTCTGCTGCCGCAGGGAATGAGAACAGACATTCACAGCCTGAAACYATCACGGCCTCCTTTTGTAAGAGTGCAAACCTTGTAAGCCACCCTGTTGGGGCACTTCTTCCCCAGGCCCAGGGGAGGGGAGATTAAACGCAACAATTTGTACATATCCCGATAGCAAATCCTCCCACTGAAAAAGACCAGACAAGTTCAAGAGGTTAGATCACAGACACAAGCTCACTGCCTGATCAGGTAGCAGGCTAACRGTTAGCATTTCTCACAGTGACTCATAACGCTTTTTAGTAGCTAATATCTCCTCTGGATTCAACAAGCTGTTAACTTCATTCTCAGTAGCTGTTAGCTTGTCTCTGAATAGTTATAAACTAAACTATTAATATTATAAATATTAATGCTGAKTATCTCTAACAATTAGCTTGGCAAGTCTGAGCTTTTTGTGTAATTTTGAGTTGTTGGATATGTATCAGCTACTAAGAGTTAGCCCATTAGATCTTCAGAATGAGGCTAACTCTGAGTGGTTGATAAGTTAATTGAGTGGCTAGTTGTTTCAAAGCACWACAACTACTGTGTACTGCAGGTTAGACACTAAATACTCATGTTGACTCCATACAAACCTACCTAAAAACAACAAAGTATACCACTAAGAAGCAGCATAATAAATCACTCTATGTAAATAATCTCAGCTTATTGTCCTGAAATGGACTGAGGTTGAATTTGAAGTTGCTGAGTGAGTCTTGAACCCACAACGAGACACCAACAGTTACAGCAGGTGGAATGAAAGGTTGATTTTTACCTCTGAGAGCAGCTCATTTATATTCAGAAGAATAAATTATAAGTCCTCCTCCGTAATGTCTGTCAGGTGAGGGACAATTCTTCTTTCACTTCTCACACCTCTGTCGGAGTTCTGACTCACCGACGAGTCTCCTGTGACGCCTCCGGTGAAAACTTAATGAGCCTAACGTAATCTGAGACAGATTATGCTTCACAGAGTCTCGCTCAAAACTCAGATTTTGCTTCGGTCTAGTAAACTGTATGTTAGGTGGGTGAAAGGGACAAAAAGAGATGGGTCTGATATAAAGCTGTGCTTTCTTACAGAGCCTGTTACATCAGGGGAAAAGTTGTCAAGCAGAACTCTGGATTTATAAGAAGCGGTTCAGCCAACAGGGGTTTTGTCACCGTCCTGGGCCGACGCTCTCAAGCTTAACRTTATTCATCCACAGCGTTTTTACCAGCTTAACATCAGAGTGATCCTGGCAGAACCCAGCGTGGGAGTTTCCTGTTTCTTTCTTTAAAAAAAGGCCAACGTCCTCTGTAACACTGTCTAACACGAGGGAACGAAACCGGAGCCAAGACACCTACCAGGCAGCAGGGTCGTACTCTGCCCACACTCGGATGAACTCATCGAGGTGGTGAGGCCCGAGGATGGAGGCGTCTCGTGTTAGATACTCAAAGTTGTCCATGATGACGGCCACAAACAGATTCAACATCTGGAGGATAAAATCGTGAGCATAGATCGGGTTATTTAACAAAAAAATTAATGAAAACATCACACTAAAAGTAGTCCGGGCACGACAAGTAATAAATCAATTATTACGATACGATAAATTAAATTAAACAAGGTCGATAATTAATATTATCGTTTATCGCGATAATTTCTGAGACAATTTATCATCCAGCAAAATTTGTTATTGTGACTCAGGCCAATCTAAAATTAATAATTTCACCTTCATAGCTTCCTAAAAAAACATTTTTTGTTTAATTTTAAAGTGCCTGTGACATGCATATCCTTCAAATACAAAACGTCAAAGAAAACATCTTTATATTTAAGAAACTTGACATAATACACACGATTTGACCCATTTTGTCACAGAAGTGACATATTTTCATCTCAACTTGGCTCAGCAAAAGTGAAACAGGAAGTGACATCAAAAGGGAACTCTTTTAAAAAACCTCTCTGGTAATAAAACAATATTTGAACTCTGACTCTTCTTCATCTCTTTGATAGTGACTCAAAATAATAATAATAATAAAAATGATCAGTTTCCTCTCTACAGTCTGTGTTGTTAGCCGTTGTAGCAATGATCTGTTTAACATTCCCCTTTTACATCACTTCCTGTTTCTTCACATACAAATATCTCAACATCTCAGCAACATGAAATCTTTTTTGCAATACGCTATTATTGTTGTCGTTTTAAAAGTGCATTCGTATTACAAAAATTTGATGTCACAGACACTTTAAGTACAAGAAAATCCAGACTAACAGATGATAAAACCATCGTACGATTCTTTACTCAATCAGAACGTCCGATTCCCTGAGACTGACCAGGAAGGAGCAGAGGAAGATGAAGGAGACGAAGTAGAAGTAGGCAAAGTCGCTTCCGCATTCCTTCCCCGACGTTCCCGAGAGTTCGTCGCACGGCCGGTTGCTGAGGCAGGCCAGCATGATCTCGTGCCACGCCTCACCTGTCGCACTCCTGATGAAGAGACGTCCAAGTGTTTCACACACAAAAGGGATCTCGTCTGACCGGGCAGGGTTTTCAGATTTACCTGAACAGGAGGGTCAGGGCGTGGAAAAAGGTCTGGAAGTTGTTGTGATGATTTATGGCCGTCTCGTCAATCAGTTTGATGTTACCGAACACCTGAGGAGTGCAGGTAAACCGACAACCATCAGTTTTACTCATGTTTTATAATGGATGTTTGGCCATTTTTGTATCTTGATAGCAGCCTTTCTTTAATTAGTTGATGTTAGTGATGTTTGTTCACTGCTGGTGATGTAGAAAGTTGAAAATTTGATAAAAACAAAACAAAACATGAAAAGCATCAATTATAGGCAAAGTGTTGTATTTGTAATTTAAATTGATAACCGTGTTAAAAAAATAAGAGGATTCCTCATTAACAGTAGTGGGCACAGCTAACCAAAAGGTTAGCTTCACTAACCACTAATCTGCTAAATGAAAATCTCAGCTAAACTAACACTAAACAGATATAAGCTAATCATTAACACAATTGGTGGGATTGATGCAAACCTGTTGATAGTTTTTGATTTGTTTAATTTGAAGGTGGGTGGGATCGTTTGTGACAAATCGGCCAATAAAAAGCTATATCTAACTTCATACGTCCAGTTTACCCCTTTCAGAATAAAAGCATTTATTTGATGGAGTCTTTATTTTTATGAATACTATTCGAAGTTAGTCAATTAAATAACAAATACTTTCTCTACACATAGTTAACTGTATTTGTTACTTATACATAGTCAAATTTTATTTGATGTTCTTAGTTTGAAGTTTAGCTACTGAGGATGCTACATGCTACACAGTGCCTGACACGTCCTGCACTGATTGTAAGAGGAGTTAGTTTATTTAATTTGGGATAAATGTCATAAAAATAGAAATTTCAAACTTTAGTGGACTTAAAATTAGCAGAACCTAATTTAGAGGATGCTAATCAGTCTGCTAACGCTTTCCAAAGTTAGCTGAAAAGCTAATCTGCTAAATTAGAAGCTAGTTCTGCTACTAGCGGATTAGCAAAATTGTGCCCACCACTGCTTGTTAATAGGGGTGTAAATCCCCAGATTTATCACAATAAAATACAATAATACAAAATTATATCAGTTTGTTTGGATGATGATATGATATTTATTGTTATCACAAAGTCTGTCATGATGCAATTTCACTTGAACTCACAAGTCTGTGATCGATATGACGACGATATGGATGATTTTTTTGTTTTTCATTTTGCAGCAGTGTAATTGAATCATTAATCATTTAATCGATGTATGGATGTGGATCGATGTATTTTTAACTTGTTAACATTAATTCAGGCTGATCACATTAGTGTTTCAGTTCAGAGATACAGAAATGAAGACTTTTGAAACTTGGTTGAGTCCAGCTCACCTGCATCCCGATGATGGCGTAGATGAAGAACAACATGGCGATAAGCAGGCAGACGTAGGGCAGGGCCTGAAAACAAACAGAAATCCAGACTGAACTCCTGTCCACCCTGCTGTGCACTCAGATCTGATTTTCCACACAGGATGAGCTCCTCTGCAGCAGTTTCTGCTCTTATTTAAGAACCGACTCATCACCGATCACTTTAACCGGCTATTTATAAGACGGCGATCGCTTGTTGTAATTAAATTGCCACCTTTTCAGACTGTGCAGCTGCTGTCCGTTTTTATGGGGCTTAAAAGCTCTCACCGCTGACATTAAACCTGCTGTACGCTCCCTCGGCTGCTGGCCCCGGCGCTCCGCACACAGCTCAGCCTGTCTCAGGGGATTTGGAGAGCGGAGCGGAGCTGCGTGAAAACAAATCCCAGCCGCCGTCTGCCGAGAGCCGTTTAGTTCGATTTGAGAAGCCACAAAGGGATCCAGCATGTTTTTCTTTTTTTAGGGGGCTGCCGCTCCGCTGGCTGTTTTTAATGCCTCTGTGTTTACGCCACAGTGAATCAGTTCCACTTTGAGGGGCCTAATTATCTGCAATTCCAGAAATAAGTGCATTTATCCCTTACTCTGAAACAAACACTGTTTACTCAGTCATTAGTATGCTTCATACTCCTACACACAGATGTGACTGTTTGAGTAAATAAAGGAGAAACTATTGCTCTGCTGGTGATACGAATCAACCAGTTTTCAGCTTGGCTGCATGATTCTTCTTCTTCTTCTTCTTCTTGTTTTGGCTGTTCCAGGGGGTCAGGGGGTCTCCACAGCTGGTCACCTTCCTCCATGTCCTCTCTAACTGCAGCCATATATCTCCTCTTATCTTGATACAAATCATAACTCAGGGCTCACGATACGATGTATCACGATTTATTGTCTTATTGTCAGCAAGCCGATTTATCACCATTTTTTTCATGATTCTAGTTTTAAAAAATCTTGTTATAACGAGCAAATTATATGCATGAAATCGGATTAAATTCAGATTACAGTTGCTTTCTGCTAAATTCAGCTATTTTAATCAAATTTAGCTAAATTTTAGCTGTTATTAGCCAAAGTTAGCTTTCTAAACTAATTGCACATTTTTTTGGAGCTATTTCTACTGAATTCTGCTAATATCAGCAAACTTGTGTTCCTTATGCATCCTTATGCTAATTAAAATATTTCCTGCTACTTTTTAGCTGTTTTACTGAAAACTTCAGCTGTTTTACCTATTTTACTTGAAATTATCACTTTTTAGTGGTTTTATGGGGGGTTTTTCTGCTAATTTTGATTTTTTTTACATCGTTTCACCATCTGGGTGCTACCTTTAACTTGGGTCTGCTACCTTTAGCTTATTTTTATGCTAACTTTAGCTTTTTGCTGCTATATTAGCTAAAATTCTACTTCTTTCTGCTATTCTTCTGCTAAGTTTATTAAGCGTTTATTAAAAATCAATACAGTGTTAAGAAATAAAATGTCATAATATATTTTCTTGTGCTCTGACTATTAAAAGTAGTTCTCAGAAACAGCTTCAAATGTCAAATTTCAGGAATTGGGATGGGTTTAGAAAACTGTGAATGGATCCATTTCTGACTTTTTACTGACCTTGAAGGACTGAACAAAGGTCCACAACAGGATGCGGATGGTGTAGCCTTGTCGCAGCAGCTTGATGAGACGAGCTGCTCTGAACAGCCTTAAGAAACTCAAATTTATCATCTTGTTCTGAAACAAAAAAAGAAGCCTCATTTCAATTTTGAAAAACATGTTTACCAGGCATTATTAATTTTATGTAAACAGACTTTGGACCAAATTCAGCATCTACTAAATATTTATTCTGTTCAACATTCTTCTGTTTTTTTAAAGTTTTTAAACACTAAACGAGTTACAAAGTTCTCATTTCACACAGATTCTTTTTGTTTCCTCTCAAATTTAACAGACACTTTAAACTACGACTCCATGAGAGAACGACGCACACGCTGACAGAGAGCTGAAAAAAAAAAAGAAAAGAAGAAACAAAAACTCAGCTGGCAACAAGAAAAGCCACTTACCGTCTAAAGGCGTCAGATGTGACAAAGGAGGCAGAGTGAGGGCACAGGCGCCAGGAAATGATAGAAACAGCCAAACAGAAATATGAGGAGGGGGAAAAAAAAAACAAGAAAGGAGACAGAAAAGAAGACTAATGAAGAGAAAACACAGCAGACCTTTGTCTACAGAAAGCTACAGGAACCAGCCTCAGAATCCTCCACATCCAAACTGGATCTGAAGACAGATCTGTGGTTTGGACYGAGTTTACTTTAGTCTGTGATGAAACTGTTGGACAGAACTCAGCTCACATTTCAAATGATGAATACTTTGTTATATTGTAGAGTACTGTAGTGTAATGGATCATATTGTACTGTATCATACATTATCATATCGTACTATACGGTATCATACTGTATCTATTGTACTGTATTATACTGTATTATACTGTACTGTATTATACTGTACTATACTGTACTGTATTGTATTATACTGTACTGTATTGTATTGCACTATAATGTACTGTATTATACTGTACTGTATTATA
>NW_013952843.1:0-14531 GCF_001266775.1 Austrofundulus limnaeus | reverse complement strand
CCCTGACCCACAGACCCCTCCCTGACCCACAGACCCCTCCCTGACCCACAGACCCCTCCGACAAGAACAGCAGGACAGCAAAAGTCAGGCTTTGGATACACACGCAGGGTGCATCCACCTCGCCAGTGTGAATGTTATAAACATTCACGTTTAAAGTCGGTATTTGTCACGCGCGCGCGGGGGGTGGGTGCGTGCGTGCGTGCGCGGGTGTCTACCGCGGATAACAGAGCAGGCAGGAGGGGGAGGAGGAGGAGAAGAGCAGTGAACTTATTTCTAATTTTATCTGACTTATATAATTTAATTTTTATTGTTTTTATCGTCCTGCAGGCTCTGATGGAAAATTAATTTGAAGCTGAGATTTGTTTTTTACAAAAATCGTTAGATTTACTCTAAAGCAAAATGAGGGAAAATCTGTGTCAATTACAGACATTCTGTTCACGTGAGCAGCTCAGTCAGCACCTGTCAACCTCCAGACACACGACGGAGCGTGTCTGAACCAATCACTTTTGTTGACATTGATCAGCTGACTGATTTAAATACATCTTAACATTCATGAGGTACTTTACATTGACTGTTTATGGTTGAGTGTGGGCGTGTAGAGGGTAGAACCTGAGGTGGGACCTCGTGCGCAAACTCTTGAGGTGCGGCTGTGATTTATAAAGGAAAGAGGCGCAGAAACGTGCGTACGCACTGTTTTATAAATCTGAAATTTTTTTGCATACGCCATTTCTGCCTTTTGGCCGTACGTTCACTTTTAGTATGGTTTCCACGCAATCCTTTATAAATGAGACCCCTGGTCTGTTTGGCTCAGACAGGACTGAACTCATTACATCCACTGATAACATTATGCTCAATCTCATCTGTTGTCTCAAGATGTGTAAGCTGTTGGAGAAATAGTTAAAGGTTACTTTCAGTTACTACCACACCAAAGTTTAGCTCAACATCTGTAAAACTGACAGCGTTGGAGCAATCTGTGTATGTTTGGTAAGGCTGATTTGCTCAGAGGCCTATTGCACAAAAGTCAGATTTCTAAATTCAGGATATGAGCTGTAAGCCGAGGTTGAACTAGCCTCCAACTTGTAAACAGCTGTAATCAGTTGCTCTAACACCAAGCCGCGCTCAATTAGGGTGGTTCATTCAAGTCAGGTGTAAATGGTTTAGGAGTAATGCACGTTCACGGTTTGTTTACTAGACCCACTGGGTGGATCAAAGATTTCCTGATCAGGCATGCGCAGTAAGACACGCGAGTCTCACTTCCTCCAGCAGTTTAATGGTTAATTATGATTCATATGAWGAGATGAAGAGAAACACCGACTGAATGCTGAAATAATTTCAAAAGTAAAAACTCTTTGTGTCACTGAATCTGTCTGCAAGTTATCTGAGATTAACTAACTAAACAAAAATTAAAATGAACAGCTGATCGCTCACTTCAAATGATCGCTGTAGGAAAAGACGAGGAAGGGAAGGTGTCCTCCCCTTCTCTAAAGAGATCTACGTTCAAAACTGCCCAAGCCTACMTGCAACCCACCTCCGTGGTGGAGGTGGGTGTGGCCTGTAGCAGGAACAAAGAAGGGGAGGACTTGTCATATTATTTTATAGACTATTTTAAAGGTGAAGCTGAGGTTAAGTCTTTTTTTAGTTATTCTTTTTCATGGATAATCTGATAAATTAAATAAATATATTTATTCTGTTATATTTTAATGCAAAGATAAAAATAATACATTTAATAAGTGTGAAGAACTGATTTCTGATCAGACACTACATAAATTAGCCATCTTAAAATAAGTGAAAACTACTAGATTAGACCCTTATTCTTTTTCAAATTAATAATAATTAATAATCTGCAGTTTGACAGTTGCACTTGGTAAGACTTCTTGAAGTAAAAAAATAAACTTTTCAGGTTAACAAGATTAATAATCCAACATATTCTGATCTTGTTTAGTATATGGGTCTAAGAACAAGATCAAAAATACTTTTTAGCTGATATAAGACTGTAAAACTTGGTTAGAGGAACATTTTTCTGCAGTAAAGTGACTACACTGCTCAAAAACACTAACAGATTAAATAAGCTTCACTTTAAACCTGGTCAGGACCAGGTTAGTTTCAGAGCACTTGTTACCACAGAAACATAAGTGCTTCCTCTGTCATGCAACCGATTCAAGGCTTAATTAATTTAGGTTTACACCAAAATCCTGGGTTAATCCCTATCCTAGATTTGTGCAATAGGCCTCTGGCAGTCATCCTGAATGGTGTCGACTTCAGAAGTTCATCAGTTGTAGATTCACATCCAGTACTTATTTTCTGAAAGTTTCATTAGAATCTGTCCAGTGAGATATTTTACTAACACTACAGTCAAACACTCACACAGGCAATAACATTATCACCATTTCACCTTTGGTGGTGGAGGTGCGAAGATAAAAATATGGAATACTCCTTTGACTGATTCAGTAATTCAACATGAGTGGTTGCGAGGCTGTGGCTCATATTAAAGTGATCTTTTGAAGTGGGGTTCTGTGGAAAGATATGGACAATATCTTACCTGCTGTAGATAGCTCTTTGAACAACCTCAGTTTAGAGAAACTAGCTTAAAGTTTAATTCGTCCTGATGGTCAAGTGGTCCAAGGCCAACACAGAATACTGCCATTTTAAAATGACTAATTTCTAAAATCTCAAATTGGCATTATGCGGTTCTTTACTCAGAATTTCATGGTTATTTTCCAGCAGAAATAAGATCAGCCTCTAGCTGCAGCACCTACAGGTATAATCTCAGATTTTTTTTTAGAATGTATAAAAAAAGTAACAGTGAAGTCAAGCTTTTTAAAATTTTGTTAAAAAAAAGGAGCCACTTAGATTTATTTTCAGATTGGAATTTGTTTTTAGACAGCAGCAATCCACTTACTCCAGGATTAGCTCATCACTCTGGTCCTAGTTATGTTTCTCTAAATGTTGGTCTTTCAAAGAGCGATCTACAACATTGCTTTAAACATCATTTTATAAAACATATATTTATACCTCTTTACCTAAAATATTGCTGCCTGAATCCAATAATCACTTCTAAAAACTACAGCGCACACTTATATTAAAAAGCTGGAGAACACTAACAAACCTTAACCTATATTTTCTGTCTTGTCCGTATTCAACCATTCTCTGCTTAATCTGAGGCAGATGACAAACCTTGGCATTTTTCCTGGAAAAATGTTTGTTGGTGGACTTATCAAACATGACTCACCCTGAGGGCAAGGCCTCCAGATGCCAGGTTTTCATTTGCTCAGGTCGGGTGTTGGCTACCATTGCAGGGAGATKGACACTAATAACAGTGTTTGGAATTAAGCAGCAAAACCCTAAAATACACACTTACGTCCTGTTGGTCTTGCTGCTCGAGCTGGACCTGCCTCCAATGGTGGGGATTCTCCTGACGATGACAGAGGAGCCTTTGGGGATCAGACCTTCATCGTCCGTGTACTCTGGGAGGAGGGGAAGAATGAAAAAGTTTAAAAACTAGTTTGTTTTAGTTGTGTTCATAAATTTCAAAGTCATTTAGACAGAGAATTACGCGGCAAGAATTACGGCTAGAATCTGTTTTTAGTTCAACCTCCCAAAGAACAAGGACATTTTGAAATTAAGTTTTGTGGAAAGGGTATGAACAACTAATATCTTACCTGCTGTAGATGTTCAAACAATATCAATTTGGAGAAAAATCTTGTCCTACTGAATTGATGAGCCGACGGCTAGTCCAAATGCAGCTACCACCAAAGTGGATTGTTGTCTGCTTAAAACAGCGTTTTTAATGCAAAGAGTTGCTAAGAAATTTTGAAAATTGGAGTCTTTTAAGGACAAGAACAATCCACCTTGGTCTAAGCCTTTCATAGGTTAGTCATTAGCTTGTCAGAATAAAGCTATTTCTCCAAACTGAAATATAGTGATAACAGGTAAGATATTTACTAATCGCACCCATCCAACAGAACCCCGCTTCAGAAAGGATTGGAAACATCCCTTTAAATTCTCCAATGATGACAACTACAAGAAAGCTGTAAATTAGGATTTAAAAAAATAAATAAATAAATCGCTTTTAACGTAAATGTTTAAATATTCGATCAACCATGATAGTTGGAAATTAAATATCCATTGAAGACTTCCTAGATTTGTCTTAATCCAAGTTCCTGACTTTGTTAAATTGTGAAAAAAATATGTGAAAGTACACGAATCCTCAGAAAACAGCAACCTGAGTTTTCACAGCACTGTTGGTCAACTTGAGAGGTTTTCTCAAATGAATGTGCTCATTTTTTTCTGTTATTTTCTAATCTCTAAATCTTAAGGGTGTTTCCTCTCAGTGTTTTCTGAGCAGGTCAGACAGCTTATGGGGGATTTTAAATTTCCTCCACAGGATGCTGACACAACACTAATTACCTTAAATGTGATATTCATGCACCTTTTCTTCTTTTGACGAGTGTAGTTTAGCTCCTGCTTTGAGGGTTACTTTTGATTTGAGTGTGTGTGTGGTTTTATTTAGCCCCCTTTTTTTGGGACAGGATTTTGCTAGTTTTAACCCACATCTCTGCAAATAAAAAACAAAAACAAAAACACTGCTCCACCATCAGGATGTTTAATTAAGAATAAATCCAGCAGGAATGTGGCACCATTCATTTAGAGCCCTTTGTTGTCCTGGTTTGACTTTTCTGGACCTGAAAAAAGGGGGGGACTCTCACCGAACCAGCTGTCAAAGCCGGACCACGTGTTCTCCAACAACCTGCCATTCAGCTGCAAAGGGGGGGAAACACAACTCTTACCACTCCAGAAACAAGTTTTTCGTCATATTTATTTGTTTTTACCTTCTTTGGTTTGCGCGTTTGTGATCTGCAGGTCGCAGTCTCCAGCTCTGAGCTTCTCCCTGCTCATGATCTGCCTCTTCAGGTCACTGAGCGTGACGTGCAGGCCGTCAAACACCGCCGTGTCGTAGCTGAGTTTGGACGAGAATTTATAATGAATATGAATCATGTTTTAAAAAAAGAGTTAACCAAGAAAAAAACCCGGTTCTGAAGTGTCGGGCGGCGGTTCGGCAGGGGGAAGAAACTAGCTGACGTTAGCAGCCGGCTGCGGTGAGGAGCGTCGGTCCGTGTGGGGTGGTCCACCGCTAACAACAAGCTAAAAGTCGGCTGATAAAGTGCCGCTCACAGGATGACATGTCCCGGTTTCTGTCGGAACAGAAGCACAGGGTCGACTCGAACCCTATTTCGTCCGTTTCGAGGCTAATTTTAACTTTTATTCGCGGTGACGCTGCTTTCAATCCGACGAGTTGGCTGACAGAAACCACCAGCTGTTTCCACAAGCAACGGCTCGTCAGCACAGTGCACGCGCCCCTCCCGCGCTGCGTTCAAGGCCTCCCCGTCACACTCCTGATTGTTCACTCAGTGTTTTCTCTTGCTCCACAGCAAAGCGTTCAAATAACTTTCATATTTTTTTGTCCAAAAGTCTTATAATTTATGTTTTACGTATAAACAACGTTCAGGTTTTTTTTAGTCAAGGTTTGTTAGTTACAAATGGTTTCAGCTGGTGAAACATGTAACTGTGTTTTCATTGCTCCAAGGACATGATTTTGTTTGCCAAAAAAAAAAGTCAATTCAATCTCTGTGTTATGTCTTTAAAATTAGGACACAAACTACAAAACACGTCACACTTCTGAGGTAAAAATGGTACACGTCCACTTGGCATTTTTCATTTAGGCATTTATTTATTAGTGGATCTGTAATGTTCACATTTCCCCCCAGAATATATCCATTCTAAATAGGAAGTAAATGCTGGTTATCCAGTACAAAATAGCAATCATATACAAGCACAAATTAACAAAGTTGTGTAGGCTACTGTTTATTTAGCTCAATAATAAGATATATTACCTTTTTACTTGATGTTGGTTTACTGACGCATTTTTTTCCTACATCCCTTGAAGGCATCATTTTGTCTCAATGCAGTGCACCTGTTCTAACTCAAAAGAACAAGTGGATTTAATGTGAGATTGAGAATTACGTGTAAGGCCATAAAATAAACCATTACGTTAACTTTTGCAGTTAATCTATAATGAAATATTTGTTTTATTTCAAATGAACATTTACGTTTTAAAACTGCATCAAAATGCCAGCCCAAGTCTCTTGCAAGCAAGCTTAAAATGACAGAAAAATCTAAACTCTTGAAAAAAAGGCAAATACAATAAAACAAAAAACCACAACATAGTTTGATGTCACTTCACTAAAAATTACAGTTGCTAATTTGTTATGTTTGTGTACTACCAAAAAACATCCACCAGAGAGCAACAAAACACCACTAAAAAACAACAGAGTCTCGATAGTCTATTTTCTTTAGCAAATTTAGTATTTTTCGACAAAGAAAAACGTGTCCAGAGAGTTTCAGTATCATATTTCCAAGATCAAACATGCTAAGTTACTGTTTTACAATGAAAGAAATCTAGTAATTTAATTTCTGACAATACAATACAGATTTTTATCTACATACTAAGTGTGAATGCTTTACATTCACTGTTAAAATATAAATTTAGATTATTTGAACATTAGCTGCCATTATCACTATGTTGTTAGTARAGGTGTGATAGTTACATTTGAATGATTGAATTAGCAACACCGTTATTTAGTCATTAAAAGAACAATTATTTTATTTTTTGAGAGTTTCAGTTAATATGTTGGAAAGCCCAAATGGATGGAATTGCCATGCATTAATATACCATTTTTTTTTTTAGTAAAACTAGGTACCTGCATGGGGGGAAAATAATGAAAGGCCTAACATTCTTTCAACAAATGCATTTCAACTGCTGCCTTTCATGCCTATGTATGAAAAAATGTAAGTTTAAGTGAGTTTTTAATTAAGAAAAGATCATAATTTCCGAGGTGAGGCGATACAACCCAATGCTCTGAAATCCACTGTGGATAGAATGACAGATCGAAAAACTGGGAGCTTGGAAGAGGAAGAGGATTTGAGCATGTATGCCTGGAACATTTCAGAAAGGTATGGTGGAGATGAAAGTGAGGAGGAAACTAATAAACTCAGTGTTATGGTTGACAGGAAGCCAGTGGAGTTATGGTATGTGACAAACATCACATAATTTTGTCCTCAGCCTCAAGTCGTGCTCCCCTTCTTGGCTAAAGTCACCGGGCAATTTTTTTTGCCCCCCTCACCATTATTACGTGATTGGTCAGAAGTTCGTGGGCATCTTTATTTATGCAGAAAAACCCTCAGACAGCAATGGCAGCATTTTGCTTCAACTACTCTGCTTCCAGAAGCCAACTATTGTGCGTCAAAACAGCGTGAACAGCCGTACAGAAAGTCTTTAACACTTCCAGACACTTATAATGTTTGTCAAATGGCCAAAAACTCATGGATGGAGAAAGCGCAAACATTGTGCACAGAGGAACCTGTCTGCCAAAAAGTGTTGTGCCCTATCTGTGATAGATTTGTGGCCAAACGGTGGACACAGGAGTGCTGTCTCGAGGTGCTGTTACAGTGGGAAGGGTTTCCCAGGAACTCCGCACTGTGTCTTGTGGACCCTGAAAGGTGTGTATGAAAATGAATGTTTCACACACGTGACTGTGCATTGACTGTTTGGTTTCAGATGGAACAGGCTGGGCCCTTGAAGAGAGCAGGATTCAAAAGTTCTTATCTTTTCCAAAACAGCCAAATACAATAGGTGTAAGAAAATGAATTCATAGCAGTGAGGCAAATAGGTTGTTGTCTGTGTATTGGTAACATTTCTGAAAATACTTTATATTGAAACTATGGTCTCTTTTGATGTTACATCACTCTTTACGTGCGTTCCTGTTGATAAGGCAGTGGATGTGGTCTGTGCAAGATTAAAATCAGACACCACTCTCAGCAGCAGAACCACACTTTKCACAGAACAAGTGTGCCKASTCCTCAWACTGWGCCTGGAGTCAACCTACTTCACGTACGGGGGGCAATATTATAGGCAGAAACATGGGTGTGCCATGGGATCCCCAGTTTCTCCTATTGTTGCAAACCTGTACATGGAGGAAGTGGAAAAGAGAGCCTTGATGTCCTTTTCAGGGGTGCCACCGAGCCATTGGTTCAGATACGTTGACGACACCTGGGTTAAAATGAAAGCCCAGGAAGTCCAACATTTCACTGATCACATCAACTCTGTGGATGAACATATAAAGTTCACATGAGAGGATGTAAAAAATGGCAGGTTGACATTCCTGGATTGCGATGTCTCGGTTTTGGATGGAGGACGGTTGGAAACTGGCGTATATCGTAAGCCCACCCACACAGACCAATATTTGTGTTTTGACTCCCACCACCCACTGGAACACAAGTTAGGAGTGATCAGGACTCTGTACCACAGAGCAGACAGTGTCCCTACAAACCCAGGAGCCAGGCAGAAAGAGAAATCTCACACAAGACAGGCCCTGGAGCAGTGTGGTTATCCTGACTGGGCTTTCCTGAAAGCAGACAGGAAACAGACAGGATTCCACGCAACCTTCAGGTGAAAATGAAGACCCCAAACCCAGACCCAAACCAGTGGTTATTCCATATGTTGCGGGTGTTTTGGAGAAACTGAGACGTTTATTTTCTAAACATGATGTCCCAGTGGCTTTCAAACCCCAAAACACATTACGGCAAAGGCTGGTTCACCCCAAAGATCCGGTGCCCCGGCACAAACAGAGCAATGTTGTATATGCTGTTAAGTGCCAGGAGGACTGTGACCAGTTATACATCGGGGAAACAAAGCAGCCACTGTTCAAAAGAATGTCCCAACACAGACGAACTACATCTAATGGCCAGAACTCTGCAGTTTTCACTCATTTGCAGGCCAGCGGTCACTCTTTCAGAGATGAGGATGTTCTCTTTCTTGATAGAGAGGAACGTTGGTTTGAGAGAGGAGTAAAAGAAGCCATTTTTGTAAAGAAAGACCGTCCGTCATTAAACAGAGGTGGAGGCCTACGTTTTCAGTTGTCCCCCTCCTACAGTGCGGCTATTGCCAGTATCACTCCACCCCCTGTTAACAATAGGTGTTAATTAGGTGTCAACGATAGCCATGTGATGTGAGTATCAGTCACATGGAGGCAGGGCTTAAAGGCCTGAATTTTGCCTGAAACTCTCAGACTGAAGAAGTCTCTTYGAGGAGAGACGAAACGTTTCATTAGAGAAGAACCCGTCCAGAAGACCTATACAATTTTTTTCTTTTTGATTTTTACCTGGATTACTGAGATGCATCAGGACACACTTTATACTGTTGGTAGGGTAAAGAAATAGTTTTAAAAAAGGCATGGTACCCAGCACTGAGTCCTGGCGAACATCAATAATAAGTAGGAAGGGTTGGACACTTTGAAGGTGAGTTCAGTCAGAGAGGCTTGATGCAGACCTGAAAGCCAAAATGTTAATATAAAGAAAGTTGCTTATGGGCAATTGTTGAAAAGAAAACCTGCGACATCATCCAGGTTTTTGGGGGACGCCATTGAGAAGCTGACTGTGAGCTGATTGGCTGGATTCAGATAAACGAAGCGATAAGAAGAACACACGTGAGAAGACTGTTCTGCTCTCAGTCTGTTTGTGCCTGCTCTGCTCAGAGGAAGGATTTGCCCTATCTTTCTTAGTGCACCATTGTGAGAGCAGTGGGTGGATGAAAAGATGCAGAAGGAAAGAAAAAGCGAGGGAGAGGATGAAAGGGAAGCAGCTTGCCTTTAAACTGACGTTCTGCTTATCACGACATGATAGAATAAATGTATGTTCAGAGAATTAACCATCAAAGAGCTGCTCAGAAACAATTACTTTCTGAATTTTGTGTGCTTTTATTTGAATTTTTGCATCTTTAAACTGTGGAATATGGCATGCTAAAATGGGAGCACATTTCTCTGTAGTGTGAATATGGATTTTTTTTTCCTGTGGAAAAAAAGCATCAGTAGATTTAATGTAAAAATTGACGGTGTCTCTGGTCAAAACACTTCCTCCAGATGGTGCATACAGTGGTCCATTCAAAACTAGAGAGAGCAGAGTTTCAAGCTTTAAAACTGTATGAGATGCTTTGTTTATGAGAGCTAAAGTCGTATGCAGGTTAAACTCACTCCCCTCCCATATGCCGGTTTRTAGGGTTTGTAATGTTTTTTTGGGGTTTGCAAGAAGTTCCAGGTTTAAATCCCAGACGAGCCCCCAAATATGTTGTAGTCCGAARATCTAAGAGTTTGACCCAGGACACACAACATTTGCAGTTTAGAGTATGTTTTGTTTTAACAATGTTTGTTGGGGTGGCTGTGGCAGAGTGGTTAGGGTGAGTCATCCTGGAACCGGAAGGTCACCGGTTTGATCCCCCGTCCAGCTGTCTAAGTTGTGTCTTTGGGCAAGACGCTTCACCCCAATGCCTCTAATGTGTGTCCCATCAGTGTATGAATGTGATTGGCACTGATTAGTCTCCATAGTTGATAGAACATGTTAGCTTTGTAGAGACCTAATAGAGTGCTGRGTGAATGGGTAAATGAGGGCACAGATTGTAGTGTGAAGAGCTTTGAGTGTCCTGGATGGATAGAAAAGTGCTATACAAGTACAGTCCATTTACCATTTAACKAGAACTAGTCTGAACAAAAAGGAGAACTGGGAGCCCTGGCTAAAATGTGTTTATATGAATGGGAGCGAGTCGGGAGACCAYCACCAACATCTACTGTATCCTCTGGCCTCCCTCTCTCTCTGAGCAAACATAGCCTGTTAAACTCTCTATACCAAACTGTTGTGACAAAAAAAACCAGAGGTAATAAGTAAGATGTTAAGATGACAGCAAAAATCACAGGGTTTTGGTTTGCCTAATATTAAAGGGAATGTACACAAAATCCACTTTTTAGCCATCAAATACATTTTGTTGTGTACTTGGAGTCTCTAGTGCAGAAAATTTGAATTGAGTCGCTCCCCATGTTGCAAATATTGTCTGTTTGATCTTCTGTTTTTGACATCTTTTAATTAATTTGTGAAAAAAATGTTTCTGCGCCACAGAGACGTTATCCCCTCTCTCAAAATTTGTGAACCCGTCTGGAAGCAGTTGCTTTTGTCTCAGGATGATGACATCTTAACAAGAGACATGCACCAATGGGGGGAAAAACTCCTATTCTGAAATAATTAAATATAAACTTTATCACTTAGCTGCAACATTTCAAATTTAACTTTTACATTTAGATTTATGATTTATTACATGTGCTGTTTTAACATTAAAATTTAACATTTAGTACAAATGAGCAAAATGTAAGAACTGTGGGCTAAATGACAAAACGTTGGTGGAAAAAATTTGACACTGAGAAAGTGAGCTAAAAATGAAGAAAGTAAGTGACATTTTTTTAAACATTTTATTTCACACTTGGTGCCCCATTTATTGGGTGCAACATCTGAACCAGGAAGTGAGCTGCCAATCAGAAGTGCCAAATGGAGATCCAGCAGTTCCCAGCACCATCTAGACAAAAAGAGACAGATGGGAAGGAAAGGAGGAGAGACTAGAGCAGGCTGGAATCTTAACAAAAAGTGTTAAGTGAAAAGACAAAAAAAAGTTTAAAGTGTGTAAAATGTTGTGTTTTTGTGCATGTTGCTCAGGCTTCTATTCTCACTTTTGTCACAATTTTAAAAAGTGTTTTATTTTCCCTTCCCCATCTCTGAGACTTTTAGTCTCTCCAGTTTTCAGCATGTCCTTGTTTTTCCCTTCTATTCCTCCACCTTTCGTTCTCAGTCTTCTGCTTGAACAACGTTCAAACCTCCAAGGTTTTTTTTCACACTTAAAAATGCCCTAAGTGTTACTCCACTCAAAGCATACAGAAACAGGCACTCACACATGTGCATGGATGAGCCAGAGTGCTCCTTACTCACAGTTTGTCCTTCTCAGAGAGCAGAGTCTCTCTTTCATAAAACATGTCCAACCAGTCTGCTGGTGGTATGACGRCAAGTGTCTCTAAATTCAAGGTAAGTTCTGAGCACTGTAACATGACAAAAGGAAATGGTTTTATTTGCTTTCTAGTGTTTTTTTTTGTCAGAATGCACCTGTCAACTGAAGTTCTGTGAGCATCCCAGTCCAGCTCTAATGACTTTCCCACTGATCCCACGGCAAGGCTGACATTTGCAGTTGACCTCATTGATATWACATCAGTGGATGAGAATAGTTTGCTGTGTCTCATGACTCATTACTTTGATTAAAATGATTTATAATGACACCACTGAGGTGACAGTATTGATCAGGGCTGTTGTTGCAATCAGCACACACACTCTAAAAATGAAATGTTGGATTTACTTAACCATGTCATGTTACCTGGTTCCACTTGACTGAGTTGAGTAAATTCAAAGCAACATACTCATGTTCTTTGGCTAAAAAACTGGTATATTGCTTTGAATTTATTCAACTCAGTTAAGTGGAACCAGGTAACATAACATGGTTAAGTAAATCCAACATTTCATGTTTTACAGTGCAGAGCATTTATAAGTGTTTATTTAATATAAAATATATTTAAATTTGCAAAGTGACTGCTTCAACTTTTGTTTTCACATTGTAATSTCAACTCCTAAGAGCCAAAATGGCATAACTGAAAAGTTTTATCTTCAGACCTTGTATAGGAATTGTATGATGATAGTTGCAGCCCTTTTGGAAACATCTTGATGTCTGCTTCCTGCTGGGACTTCTCAGTGTCTTTTGTAGACTATTATCAGAGTGGGACATTTTCTTTTTTTTTTTTTRTTTTTTGGCTGGTGGAGCTGAGGACAGCAGTATCATGCTGCTTGATGAAGCGTTTTAAAACAAAACAAAAAGGCAGAGGAGAGAACAGCAGTGAAGTGTTGGGGTTCCAACGAGGAAACACTGATAACGCTCTCAATTGTTGGGGTAGAGGAGATGGGGAGGGACAAATTGGCTCAGAGGCAATTCAGAAGAACAAAAGTAGAGTCACACACACACACACACACACACACACACACACAAAGATTTTCTCATGATCCATCAGAAACTTTCATCTGTATAATGACGACGAGGCCCTCCATCCATGACATATTCATGAGGTGAACCTGAGCTTTACAAATAGTTCCACTCAGAGGACATATACTCTCTGGGCTTCTATTATCTTATATGCAGATCATTTCTATCAGGTCTGAACATAGGGAAATTAAAAATAAAGTGATTTTATCATTAAAAACAAAAAAAAAATACATCCATTTACTAGGCAAGTACTATGTACAACATGTCAACACTGAGTACATAACCAGCACTTTACCTGGTATGTACCTGCTAATTATTAGGTACATTACCATGATGTACATACACTTTAATACAGTACATACCCTATATTTTCAGCATGCACCTTTTAAGCACTAGGTAAATACATAAGTACAGGATAACAAGTCAATTTATAATACTACCACTCAGCCCCATTCAGTTGGTGCCATGTTTGTACAAATATCAGGTATCTACTGTGTAAGTCCCTGGTTCAACCCTGGTACATGTGGAGCTATATTGTGTATTGTCATGTATCCAATAAAGCAAAAATTGTGTTCCTTTTAGTGGTCCTGATATGATTTGCCAGAAGTGTTACATGCAAGGGCCGGCAACACATAAAGCAAACCACAACTGGAATGCAGACAGACACGAGGAGCTTCAGTAACTAAAACTTATTTTTATTAAAACAAAACCAAAAGAGGGACATGGTAACAAGCTTACAAAAACTGGAGGACAAATGACAAGCAGCACACGGAGCACATGAAGGCACGAGGAGGACCAGACATGGAAAGGTGAAATGCACAATGCTCCGCTGAGGAATGGATGCAGGCAGAGAAACTGCATGAACTGAAGCTGTAYGTAAAGACAGCTGAGCTGAGACAGGGTGCAGGTGTGTGGGTGAGAAAGAACTGACAGAGAAATGGCTGGTGGCACAGAGGGAACACAAAGGTTGAACAAATGAGAACACAATGCAGACTAACATGAGAACAAATAAATAAATAAGTAAATAAAACCATCCTAAGTGCCCAAACATGAGCAGACTACTGTGGATATAAGTTCTAAAACACTGAAACAAACAAACAAACAAACAAACAAAAAAGCAAAACCTATTTGTTTCACACATTCCATAAAAATGTTATTAAATCTCTTGTCATTTCTTTAAAAATATACATTTTGTCAAGGGGAAAAAAAAGCCAATTATGGTTTTAAAAGACACTGAAGAAGAAAAAAAAAACAGTTTTATAAAGAAAATCCCAAGAGTTTTAACAAAAAAAGTGTCTGGAGTTCTTTATTTTTTATTCATTCCTACTGATCAAACGATTGATTAAACCATCTTTTTTCACATAAGATGATCTTTGTATAACACTCTGCCATAAACTTTCATAATATTTGAATCTTATTGATCTAATTATGTGTATCTGAATGCATTGTTTAAGGCTTTAAAGGGAAATGTGTGAATCCTTGTCAAGTAACCTAAAAAAATACATTTAGAATTAGTTAAAACCATTTTTTCTTCCCTATTTAACTGGATTGTAAATACAGTAATAAATTAAAGTTTTTA
>NW_013952842.1:498284-498955 GCF_001266775.1 Austrofundulus limnaeus | reverse complement strand
ATCTAATGATTCATTACTTAATGAGTCCAGAAGATAAAATCAGCACCAGCTGCTGTAAATAAAAGCTTTAAACCCAACATGAGGAGCAGAAAGTAAAGCCTGAAACCAGAACCAGAACCAGAACCAGAACCAGAACCAGAAGCTGCAGAAAGATTTGTTTCAGTTTAAAGAAAAGAAGCTCACCTGGAGCTCAGGTGTGTCTGTGCGCGCGGGTGTCCTCCTGCCTGTCTGAGCGGGAAGGAGAGCAGGAGGAGGTGCAGGAGGAGGTGGAGGTGGGGGTTTCCTCCAGCCTCAGGTCATGTGACGGATCACAACAGGAAAAAGTCAGTTTTTTTAGAGTCTCTTGGTTTTTAAATAAAAGAAACTAAAATAATGTTCTAAAAGGATCAGATATTAGCTAAATGCTACATGTTGTCAAGGCTAGCTTAAAGTAACAAATGTAGCTAAAATAAACAAAAGTCTAGCTAAAAGCTTAAAGTATGTAGCTGAAAGTAACATGACGGATGGATGGACAGAAAGGACTACTTCCTGTCTCCTGGATGGACAGGTGGACAGGTGGACTGATGGACAGGTGGACAGGTGGACAGGTGGGACAGGTGGACAGGTGGACTGATGGACAGGTGGGACAGGTGGACAGGTGGGACAGGTGGACAGGTGGGACAGGTGGACAG
>NW_013952842.1:495080-497284 GCF_001266775.1 Austrofundulus limnaeus | reverse complement strand
ACAGAACAGGTCTGAGACCAGGATCAGGTCTGAGACCAGGATCAGGTCCACAGCACAGGTCTGAGACCAGGATCAGGTCTGAGACCAGGACCAGGTCCACAGAACAGATCTGAGACCAGGATCAGGTCTACAGAACAGGTCTGAGACCAGGATCAGGTCTACAGAACAGGTCGGAGACCAGGATCAGGTCTACAGCACAGGTCTGAGATCAGGATCAGGTCTACAGAACAGGTCTGAGACCAGGATCAGGTCTACAGCACAGGTCTGAGATCAGGATCAGGTCTACAGAACAGGTCGGAGACAAGGACCAGGTCTGAGACCAGGATCAGGTCTGAGACAAGGATCAGGTCTACAGAACAGGTCTGAGATCAGGATCAGGTCCACAGAACAGGTCTGAGACCTGACCCAGGTGTCGGGGGGTTACCTATAACCCTGCCGTGTGGACCCACAGCAGGGCCTCAAACAGCCCCTCGGTTCTGTTCCAGACTCTCCAGGAACAAACAGAACCACAGCAGGTTCTGTCACACCGGAAGTCTGCATTTCGCGGGAAAATGAGCAACATTATTAATTAAAAAATAAAGAAAAGTTTTCACCTGTAGCGACAGCTGAGAGGAAACACGCTGTTGGTTCAGTTCCGGTTAAAAATAAAGACTTTAAAATTAAATTTCCTCAATAAAAACCTCCCAGTTTCACTAAATAACTCTTCTTAAATAAAAACAGAAGATTTTTAACTGAAACAAATCATAAATAAAGAAGGATGGACGCGGATTATTCAAACACACCGCGGTAAACTCCATGTTTACTCCTGAACGCGCAGCCCGTCTGACGGGAGCAGCGCCTCCTGCTGGACGGAGGAGGAACTACAACTAAAATAAATGATTTAAAAATGGACAGGAAGTCTGATTAACTTAAATTAAATTAAATTAAATTAAATTAAATTAAATGTTTTAATCTGGATTAAAGTAAAGCTGTTCCATGTTTGACTGAAGCTGTAACTTCATAAATTAATTAAATAAAATGTTTCAAAGGTTGTTTTTTGTTGGACATGTTTTCTGATGAACATCAAACCTCTCTGGACCGGTTCTGTTCGGCCCACAGGACAGCTGTGGTCGGTGGGTGACGGAGGCCCGGACCGCCGATGACTCATCCTGCAACAATGAGAGTCTCAGAGCTGGAGCCACCAGAACCATCAGAACCAACAGAACCGGGTCTGTTTGTCCACACTGACTCTGTTCACACAAACAGAACCATCAGAACCAACAGAACCAGGTCTGTTCTCTGTCTTTCTGCTCGGTACAGACTTAAAGGCAGTTTGTGTTTTTGATTCTGAAAACATTCAGAAAAAGACTGAACCATCTGGTTCTGGTTCTGATCCAAACATGTTGGGTCTGTAAAGACGCCATCCTGTCAGCTCAGAACATAATCCAGTTTAATCTGAAACACTTCGGATTAATCAGATTATTTCATCTCAGATTCCTGAAAGAACTCAAACATTTTAACCTGTTTGATTTGGATCAGAACTGAACCAGAACTGAAATGGACCCTGTCCAGGACCCCGGACCCTGTCAGACCCAGTCCCAGGTTTTGACAGTGTGTCTCTGGTCTCTGCTGGACTCTGGAGGCTCAGCTGGGTTATATAAGACCCTCTGAGAACACGAGGTCCACATGTGAGTCATGTTGGTGCTGCTCAGCTGAGCTCCAGCAGAACCAGAACCACTGCAGGCAAGACCAGGACCTGTGAGGTGGACCGGCTCAGCACCAGGACCTGTAAGGTGGACCGGCTCAGCAGCAGGACCTGTGAGGTGGACCGGCTCAGCACCAGGACCTGTGAGGTGGACGGTCAGAGCCGGGTCAGGACTGGGCCTGTCAGACGGATCAGACACTAAGAACCTTTCCAGAACCTGATCTGGTCTCTGTCCTCAGTGAGTCAGACTCTTACTGATGCAGGATGTTCTCTGTGAGTCTGACTCAGCTGTCCTCCTCCTCCTCCTCCTCATGTGAGCCTCTCCACCCCCACAGTCCTCCATGACCCCCCCACACACACAGACTCATTCAGACTCTGTCATCATGTGGTTCTGTTGGACTCTACAGAACATGTTGACCCAGCAGGAAGCAGGAGAAACAGAACATCTGGATCCTGAGCTTCAGAAACAAAGATCAGAACGGTTTTATGAGCCGGAGCAACTGCTTCATTATTATTATTA
>NW_013952842.1:491950-494080 GCF_001266775.1 Austrofundulus limnaeus | reverse complement strand
TTTATTTATTTATTTATTTATTTATCTTTAAGATGGCACGGTGGTCCAGTGGGTAGAGCTGCTGCCTCTCAGCAAGAAGGTTGCTGGATCAAATCCCGTTACAGGACCTTTCTGGGTAAAGTTTACATGTTCTCTCTGTGCAGCTGTGGGTTTTCTCCCACAGACCAGAACCAGGACTCTGAACTGTCCCAGGTGTGAAGACAGAGTGTCTCTGTGTCTCTGTGAGGACTGGAGACCTGTCCACAGAGCCCCCCGTCCCTCATACAGTGGACATGGTCACCAGTGACCTTGAAAAGATGCAGGTTCAGATGATGGATGGAGCTCTTCTTGAGGTCAATCCTTTCAGACCACAGACCTGGTTTGGACAGACTGGACCTGGGACAGCTGATCCAGAATCCAAAGTCTGGTCCTGACTCTGAATGAACTGTGCTCAGCTGGAGGTCTGGATGAAAACAGCAGATGTCTGCAGCCTCCTGCAGGCCGAGCAGCTAAAATGACCCAGAACCTGGATCAGAACCGAACATCTGCAGGGTCCAAACTGTCCTGATGCTCTAAGGAAGACCTGACAAGACTGGACCACGTTACACTGAACCACGTTAGACTGGTCCACCTTAGACTGGTCCACCTCAGACTGGACCACATTAGACTGAACCACGTTAGACTGGTCCACCTTAGACTGGTCCACCTTAGACTGGACCATCCTCAGACTGGACCACGTTAGACTGAACCACGTTAGACTGGTCCACCTTAGACTGGTCCACCACAGACTGGACCACGTTAGACTGGTCCACCTCAGACTGGACCACGTTAGACTGAACCACGTTAGACTGGTCCACCTTAGACTGGGCCATCCTCAGACTGGTCCACCTTAGACTGGTCCACCTTAGACTGGTCCACCTCAGACTGGACCACGTTAGACTGAACCACGTTAGACTGGTCCACCTTAGACTGGACCACCTCAGACTGGACCACCTCAGACTGGTCCACCTCAGACTGGACCACCTCAGACTGGTCCACCTCAGACTGGACCACCTCAGACTGGTCCACCTCAGACTGGTCCACCTCAGACTGGTCCACCTCAAACTGGTCCACCTCAGACTGGACCATCCTCAGACTGGACCATCCTCAGAGGTGGACCATCCTCAGACTGGTCCACCTCAGACTGGTCCACCTCAGACTGGACCACCTCAGGTTGAAGGTCTAACCTTTACATTCTTGTACAGTTGTATGTTGATTTGTGGTCTGACTCCAGGAGACCTGGATCCAGGTTTCTGCAGGTTTTCGGTCTAAAAGGAAGAACTGAAGGAACTGAATAAAGGCAGCTTTGTTCTCCAGGTATTAGCCTGATCCCAGTCAGGTGACCCTCAGAGGTCAGGAATGTAGCAGCAAGACCCTGAAGCAGGAGCAGAGGACTGGTCTGACTCCAGTTCTCATAATTCAGCTCCCAGACCCAGATCAGACCCAGATCTGACCCAGACCTGAACCTTTCTGGTTCTGTGACAGTCCAGTCAAAGAACAGTCCAACTATCTTAACATTTAAAGAGTTCTTGTTGGTTTAAAATAGACCTGGGTCCGGTCAAGATCAGGTTCTGCTGAGTCACACTAAGGAGATCAGGTTCCCCTTCAAACAGAGGTTCTTTGTCTCGAGTACCAAGAAGGAGCAGAGGGAAAACCTGTACCTGCAGACCTGTAGACCTGTAGACCTGTAGACCTGCAGATCTGTAGACCTGTTGACCTGTAGACCTGTAGACCTGTACATGTAGACCTGCAGACTTGTAGACCTGCAGACTTGTAGACCTGCAGACCTGCAGAATTGTAGACCTGCAGACCTGCAGGTTTTAAATATTCCATCTGTTTTCTGAAGAATCAGATATGTTCTGGTCCTTACAGTTCTGGTTCTTACAGTTCTGGTTCTTACAGGTCTGGTTCTTACAGTTCTGGTTCTTACAGATCTGGTTCTTATAGGTCTGGTTCTTACAGTACCGGTTCTTACAGGTCTGGTTCTTACAGGTCTTGTCCTTACAGTTCTGGTTCTTACAGGTCTGGTCCTTACAGGTCTGGTCCTTACACGTCTGGTCCCAACAGTTCTGGTTCTTACAGGTCTGGTTCTTACAGGTCTTGTCCTTACAG
>NW_013952842.1:490631-490950 GCF_001266775.1 Austrofundulus limnaeus | reverse complement strand
GGTTTATAGAGTCCTGTAGGTTTACAGAGTCCTGCAGGTTTACAGAGTCCTGCAGGTTTAACAGAGTCCTGCAGGTTTAATAGAGTCCTGCAGGTTCACAGAGTCCTGCAGGTTTAACAGAGTCCTGCAGGTTTAATAGAGTCCTGCAGGTTCACAGAGTCCTGCAGGTTTAACAGAGTCCTGCAGGTTTAACAGAGTCCTGCAGGTTTAACAGAGTCCTGCAGGTTTAACAGAGTCCTGCAGGTTTACAGAGTCCTGCAGGTTTAATAGAGTCCTGCAGGTTTAACAGAGTCCTGCAGGTTTAACAGAGTCCTGCAGG
>NW_013952842.1:488309-490234 GCF_001266775.1 Austrofundulus limnaeus | reverse complement strand
TTAGAGTTCTGGTTCTTACAGGTCTGGTTCTTAGAGTTCTGGTTCTTACAGGTCTGGTTCTTAGAGTTCTGGTTCTTACAGGTCTGGTTCTTACAGGTCTCTTCTCTCCTGCTCTAAATAAACTCTGGGATCTGGACCATCAGCTGCAGCAGATTTAACCCAGAAACAGAAAAATATTTCTTATGTAACCCGGTCCCGGTCCCGGTCCTGAGGACTGAATCTGTCTGCAGTCAGGAGGGACTAAAAGCCTCCCAGATGTCAGAGAACACATRAAGTCTCTGAGTCTCTGAGGTCACAGGTTCAATCAGCCGAAACAAACTGAAGTCTTTCAAGCTTTCAGYAGGATTTAATCGAAGCAGCTGAGCTTCTGAGCTCTGACGTCAGAACCAAGAACAGCTGTTCAGCTAAATAAAAGCTTTTACTTTCTGAATAAACATGTTTCTGTGAAACAGTTTTCATCAGAGCTGCTGAAGCTCAAATCAAATCTGCTGAGTCATGCTGTCAGCCAGCAGAAACTGAATTTACACTTTGTTTTTAGACAGAAGATCTGAGCATTTAGAACACCACGCTCCATGCTTTTATTTTGAAACCGTCACAAGAATTCCTTTTAACCAGTGAGGAGAACCTGAAGGACAACGTGGAGATTTTTATTTTGACTTCTGCTCTGATTTATTTCTATCAGTCTGGTATAAAGTACCTCACAGTGATACATGAGTAGAAGTACAAATACTTTACCTTAAAATTACTGAGGTAAGTCTTAAAGTATCTGATACCTGTTGTACTGAAGTATCAAAGGAATTTATTCATGTAAATTAAGTATTAAAAGTAAAGTTAGTGGTCTGTTCTGGTCCTGATGGTCCACAGAGCTATCAGGACCAGAACAGAAGCGGTCTGGTCTGGTCTGGTCCTGATGGTCCACAGACCTGGTCCTTCTCAGACCTTTGTTTCTAACAGCAGCTGACGTCAGAGCGTCTCAGATTCGGGTCAGGTTACCTGGAGGGTTCTCAGGTATGTGGAGCAGAACGTGTCTCAGGTGATGATGGCGTGGGTTCTGACGAGCACCACGCCCTGAAAACCGGACCCAGAACGCGTCTRAAGACCACAACAAAACAAAACAAACTGAAAGTGTTCCACGATGACGTCATCAAACCTGAACCACCAGTTTATYCAAGCTGAACTCAAACCTTCAGACTGACTTCTAAAGGTTTATCGTTTATCTGTGTGTTAGCAAAATATCTCCTGAGTCCTGATCCAGCCTCGGTCGGGTTCTGGACCCTGAAACTGAACAGAGTCTCTAATGAGGAACCAAACATTCAGGTGTTTTTCTCTGAGAGGAAATCAGGTCAAACTAAACAAGGTCATCATCATCATCATCATCATCATCATCATCATCATCATCATCATCATCATCATCATCAGGAGGTGGAGCTTCTGAAGATTCTTTCATCTGATCAGGTCTGTCACAAAGCATCTGGTCCTGCTGGTCCTGCTGGTTCTCCTGGTCCTGCTGGTCCACACTTAATTCCAGAGAGGCCTCTGATGAAGAGCTGCTCCTCTTCCTCACATCTCCCCACATGACCAGGTCTCTGGAGGTCCACAGGAACCCAGAAGACTGGCTGAGTCCTTCAGGTTTCAGGAGGACTGTCCCAGAACCAAACAAATACCAAATGTCCCTGTAAGTCCACATCCAGATCCTGACCCGTCTTCTAAAATTTCCCCTGCTGAAGAGGGTCCAGGTCCAGGTCCAGGTCCAGGTCCAGGTCCAGGTCCAGGTCCAGGTGACTTCAACACAATGAAGGACAGATTCAAGGTTCAGTTCTGTAAAATGTTGGACCAGAACTTTCTTCCCTCAGTCAGACCACTGAAGCTGGGTCCAAGTGGGTCCAAGTGGGTCCAAGTGGGTCCAAGTGGGTCCAAGTGGGTCC
>NW_013952842.1:484620-487309 GCF_001266775.1 Austrofundulus limnaeus | reverse complement strand
CGGTCCGGTCCATCAGAACCTGGTCCGGTCCATCAGAACCCGGTCCGGTCCATCAGAACCTGGTCCGGTCCATCAGAACCCGGTCCGGTCCATCAGAACCCATCAGCGGGTCCTGCCTGCTGGTTCTGATGAAGAGGAGGAAAGCAGAACCCTCTTCCTTCGTCATCCCTCCATCTGCCGCAGCGGAATCCCGTGACGTCACGGCAGGGTCCCGTTGCCTGGGTTACAWGTGACGTAGCGGTGGGCGGGGCCTGCGGCACCACGTGCCCTGTATAAAGGGCCGGTCCGGTCTGGTTCGGCTGCAGTCTGAGGAGYGGGATTCTGTGATCGTTGCGGGATTTTTGCGTTTTTTTTGTGTTCCGTGTTCACACTGGACCCTCGGTACCGGGTCGGAACCATGGCGGTGACGGAGGCGGGATGTGACCTGACTTACTGCAAGATGCGCGGGATCGTTGCGGTTCTGACCGGTGAGGTTCGGGTCCATTAGAGGAGCAATTAATTAAAATTTAAATAATAATTATTAAGTCATCAGTTGGGCTGTTTGTTTGTTTGTTTGTTTGTTTGTTTGTTTGTTTGTTTGTTTGTTTTATAAACACAAACAGGAAGACATTTTGTTCTGATATAAAGTTAAATCTCGCAGCTGTGCGCATGCGCAGTGCGCTGAGTGGAAAAAACCTCTGAATGAATG
The DNA here is from genome assembly GCF_001266775.1 of Austrofundulus limnaeus. NCBI lineage: Eukaryota > Metazoa > Chordata > Actinopteri > Cyprinodontiformes > Rivulidae > Austrofundulus > Austrofundulus limnaeus. The sequence goes on along the minus strand of NW_013952842.1, from coordinate 486,621 downwards.
AATGGATGAATGAATGAATGAATGAATGGATGGATGAATGAATGAAACCCGCAGCTGGTTGCGTAACAAATAAACCTGCATCTTTCCAGTGTTCAGAACCAGAACCAGAACCCTGCGGTGCCGTCAGAACCACAGTCTGGACCTGTTCTGAAGGTTTTTATTTATCTTCTCTCYGCAGCTTTCATCAAGGACCGGAAACTGGGTCTGAATGACTTCATCCAGAAGCTGGTGTCCTCCCCCCACATCTGCCAACAGTGAGTCCATGGTTCTGTTTGGTTCTGMTTCTGGTTCCATTCATGACCCGGTCCGCTCAGTGTGGCGGCACCAGAGGTTAATCTGGAGTAAGAATAGTCCCGCCACTTCCTAATCCCCCCTGTTCCTGAAGGATAAACCTAATTCACTTAATCCACCGTCAGCGGCCCGGTTCTGGCCCGACTCACCTGTCCTGGCCCGGTTCTGACCCAGGACAGAGGACAGGACAGGAGACAGGACAGAGGACAGGACAGGTCAGGAGACAGGACAGAGGACAGAGGACAGGACAGAGGACAGAGGACAGGACAGAGGACAGGACAGAGGACAGGACAGACACCTGACCTGTCTCAGGTCTGGGCTCACATTAATCCCTCTAAGGGATCCAGACTCTTGGGATCAGAACCAGCAGCTCTACACGGAGCACAGTGGATCAGTGGTCAGCTCTGTTGTCTCACTACAGGAAGGTCCTGGGTTCAAGACCCGGTTGGACCTGAGGAGTTCTGGCTTCAGGACCAGGCGGACCTTTAGAGTCCAGATTAGAATAAATAAAACAATGACTCAAAGACAGGAACAGGAAGTGACATCATGTGTTTGTCCTGCAGCGTGGAGGTCAACAACTTCCTGAAGATCGATGAAAACCAGAACGAGGCTGAGGATGGAGCTCAGGTAAGACGCTTACTCTTCATCACGTCTCCGTTTTTACCCTGAGCTGATCCTAAATGTTGGATTTCATGTTCAGATGTTCCTGAACCCTCGCAGCTCCCTGGCTGAGGACCTCCAGTGAGTATTCTCCTTCATCTTCATCCTCTCCTTCATCTTCATCCTCTCCTTCATCTTCATNTCCTTCATCTTCATTCTCTCCTTCATCTTCATCCTCTCCTTCATCTTCATCCTCTCCTTCATCCTCATCCTCTCCTTCATCCTCATCCTCTCCTTCATCTTCATCCTCTCCCTCTGAAGGAGCTGGAGGAGGTAAATCTGTCTGTTTGTGTTTCAGGGTCAAACCGTGTGACTTCGACTACCTGAAGATCATCGGGAAAGGCAGCTTTGGGAAGGTGAGCGTCTGTCTGAGGGGCTGAAGGTGGGTTTGTCTTCTTCTCGCTCCTCATCCAGGATTTGTGGCTCCTCCTCTGCAGGTTCTTCTGGCCCGGCACAAGGAGACCGCCAAGTACTACGCTGTCAAGGTCCTGCAGAAGAAGATCATCCTGAAGAAGAAGGAGGTCAGAGGCAGAGCTTCATTTAGGTTCATGCTGAGTGTTTGGAGTCAGAGACTCACAGGTTCTGATGTTCTGCAGCAAAAACACATCATGGCAGAGCGCAGCGTCCTCATGAAGAACATCAAGCACCCCTTCCTGGTGGGTCTGCACTACAGCTTCCAGACCGCAGACAAGCTCTACTTTGTTCTGGACTACGTCAACGGAGGCGAGGTGAGCAGCAGAACCCTGCAGCAGCTCAGGGCCCGGTCCGACCCACACGCTAACGCTTTGTTCTCCCACAGCTCTTCTATCACCTGCAGAGAGAACGCATCTTCCTGGAGCCCAGAGCTCGCTTCTACGCTGCTGAAATCGCCAGTGCCCTGGGCTACCTGCACTCCCTGCACATCGTGTACCGGTGAGCATCATTAGTCCTGCAGCTCCCCCTGCTGGACACACAACAACATGACAATAATCCTGCAGCGCCCCCTGCTGGACACACAACAACATGACAATAATCCTGCAGTTCTCCCTGCTGGACACACAACAACATGAC
>NW_013952842.1:480726-483873 GCF_001266775.1 Austrofundulus limnaeus | reverse complement strand
ACATGACATTAATCCATACAGCTCCCCCTGCTGGACACACAACAACATGACAATAATCCATACAGCTCCCCCTGCTGGACACACAACAACATGACATTAATCCTGCAGCTCCCCCTGCTGGACACACAACAACATGACAATATCCCCCTGCTGGACACACAACAACATGACATTAATCCATACAGCTCCCCCTGCTGGACACACAACAACATGACAATAATCCATACAGCTCCCCCTGCTGGACACACAACAACATGACAATAATCCATACAGCGCCCCCTGCTGGACACACAACAACATGACAATAATCCTGCAGCTCCCCCTGCTGGACACACAACAACATGACAATAATCCTGCAGCGCCCCCTGCTGGACACACAACAACATGACAATAATCCTGCAGCTCCCCCTGCTGGACACACAACAACATGACAATAATCTTGTCTCCTGCAGGGACCTGAAGCCGGAGAACATCCTGCTGGACTCACAGGGTCACATTGTCCTGACTGACTTTGGACTCTGCAAAGAAGGCTTGGAGCCCAACGGAACCACAACCACGTTCTGTGGAACACCTGAGGTAGGCTGAGGAGCAGGAAGTCCTGAGGAACCGTTGGAGGTTCTGGACCTGCGCTGATGTTCCTGTCCTCTCTGCAGTATTTAGCTCCTGAGGTTCTGCAGAAGCAGGCGTACGACYGCACGGTGGACTGGTGGTGCCTGGGCTCCGTGCTCTACGAGATGCTCTACGGACTTGTAAGTGAGCTCGTTAACCTTTGATGTCTGCTCAGATGTGATGAGGTCCGTTTGATCCGGTTCTGTTCTCCCTCAGCCTCCGTTCTACAGCCGCAACACGGCCGAGATGTACAGCAACATCCTGCACAAAGCTCCGGTCCTGAAGCCCAACGTGTCCAACGCCGGCAGGGAGCTGCTGGAGGGGCTGCTGCAGAAGGACCGGTCCAAGCGGCTCGGAGCCCGGGACGACTTCGTAAGTGATTTGCTCTGCCGTTTCTGCTGCACGCTCAGAACCTGCCGGTCCGCTCACCGTGGTTCTGTTTCCCTGCAGCTGGAGCTGAAGTACCACTCCTTCTTCTCCCCGATCAGCTGGGACGACCTGATGGCCAAGAAGATCACCCCTCCGTTCATCCCCTCCGTGGTGCGTTCAGGGGGGCTCGGTGAAAACATCTGCTTCTGTTCTTCACTGTCACAAGTTTACGTACACCCTGCCTCTAAATGATGATGATGTCATGGCTTTACAGGCTTCTGATTGGTCAGCTGACTCACCTGTTGATGCATTTAAAGTGCCTGTGATGTCAAATTTTTGTAATAAACATGAACACATTTTTGGAAAGATAACATTAATAACATAATGCAAAACTAATTTCACACTGCTGAGATGAACAGCTGTTGAGATATTTGCCTGTGAAGAAACAGGAAGTGATGTCATAGGGGAATGTCTGCATGTAAACAGGGCGTTGCTACATTAGCTAACAGACTGTGGAGAAGAATCTGATGTTTCTGTAGATTATTGAGTCTCTATCAGAGCTGAAGAAGAGTTAAAGTTTAAATATTGTTCATAAAGAGTTCCCCTGTGATGTCACTTCCTGTTTCACTTTATCTGAGCCAAGTTCAAAAGAAAATATGTGATTTATGAGACAAGCTGAGTAAAATCATGTGATTTATTCAAAGTTTCTTAAATATCAAGTTGTTTTCTTTGACTTTCTGTATCTGAAGGACATACACGTCACAGGCACTTTAAAGACAGAACATCTGTCCTAGAGCTGARCAGGTACCAAATCTGACCCGCTTCTCTCAGGAGGAACGGGTCAGGACTCAGAACCTTTGAAGGAAACTTGTGACTTTGAAGAAAGGGATAAAAAAATCTCGTTATTTAATGAATTTAGTGAATGTGAAGCTAAAGAGTAGAGTTTTATTCTGATCCAGCTGTCAGAAGTCCTCCTGCAGGTTCTGATCTTGTCTCCTGTCTCCTCTCAGTCCGGTCCCACAGACCTGCGACACTTCGACCCGGAGTTCACCCACCTGCCGGTGTCCTCGTCCCTCTGCAGTGACACGGCCATGGTGACCAGCAGCCTGAAGGAAGCAGCCGCAGCCTTCCCAGGCTTCTCCTACGGACCCCCGGCAGATCACTCCTTCATGTGAGCRGACCGGACCCTGAGACGTGGACCTCTAACAGACTCTGGTTCTGACGGATGTGACGGGTCGATGGATCCAAACTTCTGCCTGGATCTGTAATGTGCCAAGAGAGGAGGTTCTCCAGGACCTGACAGATCCCTGCGCTGGTTCTGGAGCTCCCAGCTGCTGGTGAAGTGCCTGATGGAGGAGACCCGGTCCGGACCGGCTCGTTAAACACGATGCCTTCGTGGACAGTCAGTCGTGTCATTTGCACTCGAGGAAACAAGTGTTGGAGAAARTGGAGCGTTTGTTTTGTTCAGAGCAGCTTTGGATCTTAATGGTGCACATCTGTGGACCGCAGAAAWATCACAAAACAAACTTTTCTCTGACCTGTTGCTCCTCAAACTCTGACCTGTTCCTGTACTGTAGAACAAAAACATATTTTATTGTGAAAATACAAGGTTTACTTCCTGAAATATCATAAATACATCCTGATGTAAATATCTTTAAAGTTTATGTTTAAACCTGTCAGTGACCGGCTCACTGAGAGTTCAGCAATAACACACAGAACGTGCACGTGCTGTAATAACACACATACAGGGAGCGTGCACGTACTGTAATAACACACATACAGAGAGCGTGCACGTACTGTAATAACACACATACAGGGAGCGTGCACGTACTGTAATAACACATACAGGGAGCGTGCACGTACTGTAATAACACACATACAGAGAGCGTGCACGTACTGTAATAACACACATACAGAGAGCGTGCACGTGCTGTAATAACACATACAGAGAGCGTGCACGTACTGTAATAACACATACAGAGAGCGTGCACGTACTGTAATAACACACATACAGAGAGCGTGCACGTACTGTAATAACACATACAGAGAGCGTGCACGTACTTTAATAACACATACAGGGAGCGTGCACGTACTGTAATAACACATACAGAGAGCGTGCACGTACTTTAATAACACATACAGGGAGCGTGCACGTACTGTAATAACACA
>NW_013952842.1:478052-480069 GCF_001266775.1 Austrofundulus limnaeus | reverse complement strand
CTGTAATAACACATACAGAGAGCGTGCACGTGCTGTAATAACACACATACAGAATGTGCACGTACTGTGACCCTTGTTATTGAACTGGATGCTGTTTTAGAGTCTTACAGTAAAAGTCTTCATGTTTCTGCTTTCTGTAGAGAACTGAATGTTTGTGCCTGATCAGTGTGGAAAACATATCATCTTTCCTTTTTAGTCTTTAAGAAGAAGAAGAAGAAGAAGAAGAAGAAGAAGAAGAAGAAGAAGAAGAAGAAGAAGTGCTTTGTGATGTTAGAGTAAAAAGTGCAATAAGACAAACTGGTTTTGTCACCAGTGTAAACCATCATTTCTGCTCAGAGATGAAGATATTTATCAAACATCATCATGACTTTGCACACACACAATCATGTTCTTCCACATCTGGAAGTTTTAGATTTGTTTTTTAAAGAGTATTTATTCTCATTCCTCTGAGTAAACTAAATAATTTACATGATCAACCTGTGTCAGAAATGACAAATAAAACCTCTGAATCCAGCTCTTGTCTTTGTTTTATTGATGCAACTTTCAGTTTATTAAAACACACTGACAGCATTCTGCCACATGATGACGTCACAACTATGACTTCTAAAGGCTTTATTATATGAATTATAGCACTGAAAAACTTTATACAAAATGAATTTTACACGTCTATTCCTTATTAAAACACATAAATATGACTTTATAACATTATGATTTAACTCATTTATTGTTATGACTTTATGACAGATAATTAGGATTATTAATAATTAATAATATTTGTTTGTTTTCTTCTTAGAGACAGAAATGATTGTCCATCACCTGTCTTCACTCTCACTGCAGAACCCAGACCTTTGCGCATGCGCAGTAGCCTCCGCTCGGCCCACTTCCTGCCAGATAGTGCTCCCTGACGACAGACAAAGCTTGTTAGTGAGGACTCCGGTGAAGAGGCTGAAAAACGGCGCTGCTGGCCCCCCTCCTTCAATGGTAAGACCGGGCCGCTCGCTCCGGTGCTACCGGGTGGCTTCGCTCTCTGACCCGGGTCCATGTCGGCCTCCTCCGGGACCGAGATGCTCCCTTCTATGGCTGCTGGTACCGACTAATCTCTGGAGCGGGAAACTTTCACAGTCCGGCCAAACGAGTGCAGATATAAAATGAGTTAAAATCACTGCTAATCTCCTAAACTAACAGAACAACTGGATAATTTGTTAAAAGGTTGAAGTTTATTAAATAAAAACGTTAGTTTCTGACTGCTAGCTTAAAATGCTAACGTTGTTATTGTTCGGTGCGGACTAATAGTTGGGCTGTTCGGTGTTTTCTGCTCCTGGTTTCTGGTCGGTTCCGTGTTTAAAACYTCTTCTTATGTTGAGTTTATTAACAGCTGAAACCAGCTGCTTGTCTCCTCTCCAGAAAGTAGTCTGGTGCTTCACTCTGCTGGGCGGGGTGTATTTGCTGGAAGCAGCAGTGAGAACTGGATGTTTACCTGTGGACAAACTGTTAAACACCTGTGTTGACTGAGAGCAGGGCTCTGAAGGTACAGGTGTGCTCAGTTAGTAAATTATAAATCTGATCTGACAGGTTTCAGAGTAACAGAACCAAACCAGCTCCTGTCTTTAACACCTGAGTCCAGTCCTCACCTGTCCACAAAGCTTTGTTTCAGTTTATTACAGCAAACACAGCTCCAACTGACAGGTCTGAGCTCAGAAAGGTCCAGGACTGAAGGYTCTCAGGGTCCACGGTCCAGGAGAACAAGGACCAGAAGACTCCAAGCAGGATGGAGACAGAGGTGACAGCAAGGAGACAAGTGAGACCTGCTGTGTGGGACAGGTTGGAGACAGAGACATGGACAAACAGACAGGAGACAGAGACAAGGACAAACAGACAGGAGACAGAGACAAGGACAAAAAGACAGGAGACAGAACTGGAAGTGTCAGAGCTGAAGATGTTGAGGTTCTCCTTAGGATTGACAAGGGTGGTTAAGAATAATAATTATCTCATCCGACGTAAAGCGCAGGTTGAACAT
>NW_013952842.1:472986-475516 GCF_001266775.1 Austrofundulus limnaeus | reverse complement strand
GGTTTATCAGAGTCCTTTAGGTTTATCAGAGTCCTGCAGGTTTACAGAGTCCTGCAGGTTTACAGAGTCCTGCAGGTTTAACAGAGTCCTGCAGGTTTAACAGAGTCCTGCAGGTTTACAGAGTCCTTTAGGTTTATCAGAGTCCTTTAGGTTTATCAGAGTCCTGCAGGTTTACAGAGTCCTGCAGGTTTACAGAGTCCTGCAGGTTTAACAGAGTCTTGCAGGTTTACAGAGTCCTGCAGGTTTACAGAGTCCTGCAGGTTTACAGAGTCCTGTAGGTTTACAGAGTCCTGCATGTTTATCAGAGTCCTGCAGGTCTACAGAGTCCTGCAGGTCTACAGAGTCCTGCAGGTCTACAGAGTCCTGCAGGTCTACAGAGTCCTGCATGTTTATCAGAGTCCTGCAGGTTTATCAGAGTCCTGCATGTTTAACAGAGTCCTGCAGGTTTACAGAGTCCTGCAGGTTTACAGAGTCCTGCAGGTTTACAGAGTCCTGCAGGTTTAACAGAGTCCTGCAGGTTTACAGAGTCCTGCAGGTTTACAGAGTCCTGCAGGTTTTACAGAGTCCTGCAGGTTTACAGAGTCCTGCAGGTTTACAGAGTCCTGCAGGTTTACAGAGTCCTGTAGATAAGGTAGGAGCTCTGTCAGCGGGGGTGGGGAGTAGAGCTGCTCCTCCTCTTCAAAAGGAGTCAGTTGAGGTGGTCCTGCTGATCAGAGTGTCTCTTGGAGGACGAGGAGGTCTGGGTCTCTGGACCTGTTGTCTCTGAGACCAGCTACAGATGAGCAGCAGGAGATGAAGTCAGATTTTATGTTCATCCATCTCTAATCTGGGCTTCAGTAGAAAGTTTTCTTTAAATAAAAACTAATAAAATTAATTCTAAACATTTTGACTCAGTTAATATTTAATTTTTTCTTTCAGTCCAGTTTAATCACAGTTAAATCTTTAAACCTGGAATTATAAATAAAATAGTTCAGTGTGTCCCTTTCTGTCAGCGTTTAATCCTGTTACTGATAAATTAATATTATAGTGTTATTAATAAATCTGTTTCTTTTTGGGTCAGGTTTAACTTTGTTTATCAGCTGATTTTGTTTGTTTGTTTGTTTGTTTGTTTGCAGGCCAAGAAGGCAAAGATAGATTCTGGTTCTGATCGGGTCAAAGATCAAAGGTTTGTTTAATGATTTTCACATAAAGTTAGTTTCTCCTCAGGGAAAGGCTGCTTTCATCATCCAGACTTTGTATTTCAGTCATTTAGATGAAGGCGGAGCTCCAGCTGCTGTTTTAGGTCCATCAGAACCGGACAGTTCTTACTCTGCTTTGTCTGCGGCCCAAATCACTGGAGGTGAGCAGGAAGACAGGACCTTGCCCTGGTCTTTGGTCTTTGTCCTTTAAGTTCTGTAGAGAAGAGGGTCTGAAGGACCTGAGTCTGATCTGTGTGCTGGACCCAGGTGTCTCTGCAGGACCCAGGTGTCTCTGCAGGACCCAGGTGTCTCTGCAGGACCCAGGTGTCTCTGCAGGACCATGTAGACCACATGTTGACTCTGTCTCTGGTTGCAGGTGATCAGGAGCAGACAGGTGCAGACAGAGGAGCAGCTGGCCAGTTGTGTGGAGAGACAGCGTACACTCATACAGGTGAGAACACATCCTGGTCTCTTTCTTAAAGAACAGAACCAGAACTGGACCTAAAACTGTTTCCTTCACAGCCTCAGACCCAGCAGCTTCAGCTGACTACAGCCAGCAGGTGTATCAGGAAACCAGGTGAGTCCCATGGTTTATTTACCATCGCTCTGAATGTGTGTTCATGTGTCAGCTGTTACACCATCTCTTTCAGCCCCGCTGTGACGTCCTACACCGGTCAGGTGGTGTTCCCTCCTCTGGCCCAGTCCACTGTGTACTCATCGTTCCCCCAGACCGGACAGAACTATGGACTCCCACCCTTCGGTTGGTCCCACCYCCGCCTGCTAACACTTCTCCGTCTGCGCTAAATCCTCAGCATCACTTTTTTAGGCATAACCCTGCTTTTCTGCTTTTTCACACAATAACACCTCTGGATATTTACTTTAACACCTGAGTCATGTTTACATCAACCCCTGAGTCATGTTTACTTTATCCCCTAAGTCATGTTTACCTAAACCCCTGAGTCATGTTTACCTAAACTCCTGAGTCATGTTTACTTTATCCTCTGAGTCATGTTTACTTTATCCTCTGAGTCATGTTTACCTAAACCCCTGAGTCATGTTTACTTTATCCCCTGAGTCATGTTTACTTTATCCCCTGAGTCATGTTTACTTTATCCTCTGAGTCATGTTTACATCAACCCCTGAGTCATGTTTACTTTATCTTCTGAGTCATGTTTACTTTATCCTCTGAGTCATGTTTACTTTATCCCCTAAGTCATGTTTACCTAAACCCCTGAGTCATGTTTACCTAAACTCCTGAGTCATGTTTACTTTATCCTCTGAGTCATGTTTACCTAAACCCCTGAGTCATGTTTACTTTATCCCCTGAGTCATGTTTACTTTATCCCCTGAGT
>NW_013952842.1:464774-467582 GCF_001266775.1 Austrofundulus limnaeus | reverse complement strand
GTTTAATATGTTTTATGAAACAAGAACAGTTAGAAATAATAAAAAGGTAAAACCACAGATTTGTTTACTTTACTGTAATCTGTGCTTTAAATCAATCTGACTGTTTATTATAAAACAGATGATTTATTGCTTCTGTTTGTTGGAAAATACTTGAAGACATAAAAAAAATCACAGATCAAATCACAAATTATAGATAAAAAATCACAGTTAGCTTATTTTCCAACATCATTCAGCCCATGTCTGTACGCAGACCTGCCTCTGTCCTGTGGAGGACTTTAACCCTTTCCCTCCTCTGTCTCAGCACCTACAACTTCCTGTCTGACGGCTTCACCGGCGCCAGCAGCGGCGGAGCGGCGGGAGCAGCGGCGGGGGTCCAGGGAGGGGTGGAGTGGATGAGGAAACTGGCCTTTCGTTACCGCCGCCTAAAAGAGATCTACAACAGCTACAAGGGCAACGTGGGAGGTGAGTGTCAGCGAGGCCCCCCACAACACACCTGTTCACAGGTCCACAGGTACCGCTCTCTGATCCTCAGGTCTGCTGAGCCCCATGAAGAGGGAGCTGCTGTCACGGCTCCGCTCAGAGATCGAGAACGTCACCGACATCTGGCTCAGCACGGCGCTCAAGTCCCTGCTGCTCATCCAGTCCAGGTCAGGACCTGAACAGAGCCGGAGGGTCTTCATCTGCTGCTGGAGGAGTAAACTGTGTGTGTGTGTGTGTGTGTGTGTCTGTGTGTGTGTGTGTGTGTGTGTGTGTGTGTGTGGCAGTGCCTTCATGTTTGTGTTGGTCTCCCTGCAGGAGTTCAGCAGCTACAGCTCTCTGAGTCAGGCTCAGTTCTCTCAGTATTACACGCTGCCTCCCAGCTACGTTCCTGCTGGGCTGCCGGGCAGCGACGACCCGGGGGCGGGGCCGGGGGCGGGGCCGGGGGCCGGTGTCGCAGAATACTCAGCGGTGAAGTCAGAGGAGGCCGCCTCAGCTGGACTGCCTCCCAGAGGTGATTCACCTGCTGTGATTTATCCAGAATATTGAACCTGTGTCTGAACCTCCCTCTGTCCTGCGCCTCCTTACAGATGCGTCTCCACCTGAGAACCTCCCCACAGGTGCGTCCCTCCCCTCAGGTGGAGCCAGAGATCAGGACGAGCTGGAGCGCAGGAACTCTGTGGGCAAATCCAAAGGGAAGGCCAAGAAGTCGGACAGCTCCCCGCCTCCTGACAGTGACCTGGAGGTAATCCAGGTTCTCCTCAGGTTCTCCTCAGGTTCTCCTTCGTCTCCTGGTCTTCAGAGATGAAGATCTGTCATGTGTTGCTGTTTTCAGCGTGTTTTCCTCTGGGACCTGGACGAGACCATCATCATCTTCCACTCCCTGCTCACCGGCACCTACGCTCAGAAGTTTGGAAAGGTGGGAGCCGAGGAGCCGACAGGTATGGAGCTGAGACAGGTGCTGGTTTGATTCCTGACACGTGGCTCTGTGGTGTGCAGGAGCCGGCCACTATGCTGAACCTGGGCCTGCAGATGGAGGAGCTGATCTTTGAGCTGGCAGACACACACCTGTTCTTCAACGACCTGGAGGTATGCTGACACTGCTGCAGACATCAGAGAGGGGGAGGAGCTAACCACATCAAAGAGAAACTCCTCTGACAGCTCTGCTTCCTTTCAGGAGTGTGATCAGGTCCACATCGAGGACGTGGCGTCTGACGACAACGGCCAGGACCTCAGGTGTGTCACATGACCTGGAGTAGTAGAGCTGAACCRTTAATCATGTTTGTGATAATCTGGTGATTTGTTAAAACCAGAGCAGACTGGTTTGACTGGTCAGGTGACTGGGAGTGAGCCGAGCAGAGCCGTGTTGCTAACTTAGCGACATTGTTGTGAAATCTAGCAGCTTTTTAGACCCCACTAGCCCTCTTTTTTTCAAAAAGAGACAAATTTGTCGACTTTTCCTGGTGTTTTTGGAGACTTTTAGAAGCTGAGAGGAGACCGCTGCTAAAGAATCACACAAAGCTGCCACTGCTCCTGCCTGTTTCTAAAGCAGGATGTAGTATTTAACGTTTTTCTCTGATGTCTATAAAATAAATCTGTGGACTCAGCTGGGTTTGACTCACAGATCAGTCACCTCCTCCCTGTCCCATGACGTCTAACTCAGGCTTCCTGGAGATCCTTAAAAACTCTTCAAAGTCATTGAATTCATCAATCCAAAAATAAGATCTTAATTAGCCTTAAAATGTCTTAAATCGATCTTTCATAGGTCTTAAATGTTAACACATTGTACGTAAGATGACAAATTCATCTCAAATATTACAATAACTGGTAACGTGTATTTGTGTTTTAAAAGAGTTGACTGGAGGCCTCTTACAGCTTGTTTTGTTTAAAAATAAATATTTGGCTAAAATTGTTGCTAACTGGGTTTTTTCCATTTGTGTTTCTTGTGAAGTTGGTGTTAAATTTTATTTGAAGTGGTATTAATTAGATCTTAAAAGTCTTAAATTTGACCTTGCCTTAAGCTGTAGGAACCCTGTAACAGTCTGCAGGTTAAATTTAAGATTATCACTAATTTAATTAATATAATGTGGATCTAAGCATTAAAGTCATACAATAAATTTATTTCATTAAGTTTAATTGTTTTAAACATATTTCGTGTTTTTCTTCACTTGTTTCTTCTAACATGTCTCCTACAGCTCACATCAGAATTACTGTCAAACATGATGATGTCATCTAACAACTTCAGTTATATTTTACTAGAAAATAAGTTGTTTAAAGCAGATGTTTATTCTTTTATGTTTTCATGATTTCACTGTCTGGAGAGCAGTAAGC
>NW_013952842.1:453716-463104 GCF_001266775.1 Austrofundulus limnaeus | reverse complement strand
ATTTTAAATAATGTTAAACATGAATATTGAAGCGTTTTAATGTTAGCAAACAGGTTTTATGATTAAAATAATAAATTTTGGTTAAATATGTTTAATATTTTCCTGTGAAACATAACCCTTTTATCTCTTGTAAACATGGAACAATCTATGTAGTTTATAGCAAAGTATTTGTAGTATTTGTACATTTATAAAGTGTTTGTTTGCACCGCGCTACGTTCTGCTCATTGATTTCAATGGTTAGCGTTAGCATTAGCTCAATGTGAAGCCACGCCCAGGTCACGTGACGCCCAGTCCAGTGATAGATGTCATTGTGTCTGAAACTTCAGGACAAACTGAACTCTGTTCTTCTTTGTCTGTTTTAAACATGTCTCCTGCTCCTGCTCCTCCTCCTCCTCCTCCTCCTCCTCCTGCTCCTCCTCCTCGCAGCACAACATGCCTTTCTGGAGGATCTCGACCCACGGAGACCTGGTGTCCCTCCATCAGGCTCTGGAGCTGGACTTCCTGTAAAGGTTCTGTCCTCTGGGTGTGGGACACTAAAGGGAAACGGACTCGTGGAGTGACCTGCACTCGCTCACCTGTCCGCTGTCACAGGGGGGCGGAGCCTAGATCGAACTCTCACTCTACGGCAGCTAAGCTCAGCGCCGCTGCAGACGGCGACCATCACCTCTGATTTTCTCCTCCGGATTCTCTGAGTGACCTCATCTGTCCACCTGGACCGGAACAGACCAGACGGACAGATATTAAAGACGTCTCATCACTGGAGACGTCTCATCACAGGAGACGTGTCCTGTGATGAGACGTCTCATGAGACCGTGTTCCTTTGGTTCTTTCTGTGGAAGACATCAGGTGATCAGTCATCTGCTCTGACCTCACACACACACACACACACACACACACACACTCCTTTCTTAAAGGAGACAAGAAATCTTTTAGTTTTAGAGAGTTTAAACCGTTCATTAAAGTTTTCTGACTCTTATTTTGAAAAAACAGGAAAAACAGTAATATAAACTCACATAAAAAATGTTAAAAATTCTCTAATGTTGGGAAATCCTGATCTGTTAAAACTAACTCTTGAGTTTGGACTCGTGGTTCTGACGTCTTTAATCCTGAAACTCCATGTTTCCATCTCAAATCAAACATTTCATTCAAAGGTCAGAGAAACGATGAGTCATGTTTGTTCTGGGCCCGGTTCAGTTCTGTTGGCGTCAGAACCAGGAGGAGAAAACTGAACATCTGGACAGATGTGTGAAAACKGGACTGAACGTTTCTGAGCTGGACGAGGTCCTGCTCCACCGTCACGAATGTTTATTTGTTGTTGTTTGTGTGTATTTATACCRTGCCTTTAACCCTCCGTTGTTCTGCTGGCGTGGATCCAAAGTGTTATTTTTATTTTTATAAACTTTCATCCACCTGCATGTTTTTGATGGACTGCTCTGTCTGCACTGTGATCTGAAACCAAAGACCCAGATGTGGTTCCTCTTCAGATCTCTTCTGGTTTTCTGTTGTTTTGGTCCTGTCAGGTGACAATCACAGAGGAACAGGTCCACTCTGAACCTCTGAGCCAGTCCAGTCAGAACCACACCCTTCTAAACCCTCCTGCTGATCCTCTGATCCTGATTATCTCAACTGAAATGGTCCAGAAACCAGTTCAGACCCAGTTTCAGGGTAAAAAACTAAATCTTGAGTCAGTCTCATTGCTGCAGCCAATCAGCATCATTTAGTCTTTGATTGACAGCTCGTTGAGCCAATAGGCTCTTCACTGGGACTGCTTTACATATAAGACTGTAAACATCTTGGTTGTGGTTCTGATTGGACCAGGACTGGTCCAAACATCTGGAACATTTAGACTGAAACTGTGGACCAGAACCAATCATCAGGTCCTGATGGTTCTGGTCCAGAACCGGTGTTTCTGAGTTTACTTCAGTTTGATGTAAAAATGTAATTTCTCTTGTTTCTGCAGCTCTAAATCAAACTTTCTTTAACTTTAAACACAGGAAGTGTTTCTTTGTGCAGAAACTTGATTCTGTCTTTGATCCGATGAGTTCTGRTGGGTTCTGACCCGTCCTGCATCACATCGATCTCATCCAGGAAACCGTTTGTTGTGAAGCTGGAGCCTCTTCTTCTAAATGAAACTTTTATTTAGTGGTTTTTGTTTGTGATGTTCACCTGGTTCTGAAGGTCCATGATCCTTTAAAGATCTTTGTTTTGTGTTTCAGAACTTTCAGAACCGTGTAAATACATTTTACTATGTTTCCCACTCAAGTCTGTGTTTTTATTTCACCTGTCAGGAGACRAACTGTAAAAATACTTCAAAATGTTCAGCTCTTTACTTCTAACAACCGGCCTTCTGCTACTTTTAGCTAACCTTTACTTACAGTTAGCTTTTAGCTAGCTTTATGCTACTTTTAGCTAACCTTTTCTTACAGTTAGCTTTTAGCTAGCTTTATGCTACTTTTAGCTAACCTTTTCTTACAGTTAGCTTTTAGCTAGCTTTATGCTACTTTTAGCTAGCCTTTTGTTACAGTTAGCTTTTAGCTAGCCTTTTGTTACAGTTAGCTTTTAGCTAGATTTATGCTACTTTTGAGAAGGGTCTACGGCTATCGGGTACTGCAAGCTGCAGCTAGGTATTATTGCTACTTTTAGCTGATAGCTAGCTTCTTACTAGTGTTTAGGTAACTTTATGCTACTTTAAGGCTTTAGCCATCATTTTGCTGCTTCTATCCAGCCTTTAGCTACTTTTAGCATCCAGCTAATGTTCTAATTTTCTAACTTTAGCCACTTTTTAGCTTTATTTAAAAGAAAAATCAAAAAACTTTAAATAATCTTTATTTTTTACAAATAAAATCTGACTTTAAGAGCTTTACAATAAAAATAAAACATTAAAAAGACAAAGTAGAACCAGAACCAGGAAGTCCAACAGAACTGGTTCAAAACTGAATAAAAATTATTTTAGCGTTTAGAGGAACAAGCTGAGAACTGACGGGTCGCTGTAAAAAGTTCTGCAGCTTTAATGCTTCTCAGGTGAAGAGGAGGAGGGTTCTGACCCGAAGCACAAACCGGGCTGAAGGTTAGAACCAAATGTAAACAAATAATCCAGATTATTTCTGTTCAAACAGGAAGTGGTTCTGTTTGGACTGAAACCATCACAGGTTCATGTTTCTTCCTTCAGTTACAGGTTCTGTCTGAGCTGGAAGCTGGTCCAACTGGACCCCTGACGGGTCAGAGACGGTCCCTGTGGAGGTCAAAGGTCACAGATGACCCATTAACACGTTGAACGCCTTGTCCCCAGATTGTCTCTGTCCTCAGACTGTCGGTCAGACCAGAACGTTCTAGAWCAGAGGKTCTTCACCTTTCTGACCTCAGGGTCCAATGTTTGAACATGAAGTGTCACAAGGTCCAGTCAGACATTTACAACGGATCAAAAAGATAATTATTATAAATCTTGGTTTAATTTTTATTGTATTTACATCATAACTAAATTAAATACAGTTAAAGTATAAAAGTAAAACTCCTGTCAAATAATCACCGTTGTCACAATTATAACAAACATTTTATATTGTAACCTGCCCATAACTATTATTTGAACAAATACAAAGGTCAGTCAACAGACCACTCAGGTTTATCAGCACCAAAACATATATATTTTTAACTTAAACAATAACAAAAAATAGACAATTCAAAAAACAAAATTGTGGGCATAAAATAAATAAATTAAAAATGTTTAATGTTAATGTTTCAAATTAAAAAAATGTAAAATAAATTTAATAAAGTACAAATGAAAATGTAGCCTTTTTAAACTTTTACAACCAGAAGCTGCTCTTCATATTAGTGACAAACAATAAGTAACAACAGCTTTGTGACAAGTTGAAAATTTCTTTAAAATACAAAATACAAGTGCAAATTAAAATATAGTTGTATCTGCAGATGTGTTTAATAATGTTTTGAACTTTTAAAATATTACATGGTAAAACCAGAAGCTGCTCTTCATATTAGTGACAAACTTTGGTGTTTTTTGATGAGTTACTTTCATTTTTGTTTCTACTTTTAATTTAAAATAAGTTTCCATTCTCAGCCAAGTACACTTGGCTGCAGCATGCAGAACGGGGCGGTGTCAGTCCCATACCTTATATGGAAATGGGACTATTGCATTCCGGACATGAAGGGGGCACTACTGACACTATTTTCTATCGAACACTATCAACATTAACAATACAAAATTTACAATAAGGAAATGGCTACACTACGTGTTATGTCACGTGGTATGTCCCTTTTTCATTTTCAAATCTTTATTAAATCTTTGTTGTTTTTGGATATTAAATTATATTACAGTAACGGTTAGGGTTAGGGTTAGGGTTTTCTTCTTCCTTTGCTCTCTTAATCCCGCGTCTTTAAGGATCAACCTTCATTTCCGGAATGCAATAGTACCATTTCCATATAAGGTATGGGACTGACGGAAAGGTCTGTCACCGCCCCGTTCTGCATGCTGCAGCGAAGTGTACCTCTTCTCAGCAGGTTTCTAAGGTTCTTCTTCTACATATTAAAAGTTGTTAAACATCTGAGTGGTGCACTACTGCTACTAGTGGTGAGAAAGTGTATTGCACCTTATTCAAAAGCAATGTGATCCCACGGCCCTCTGAGGCCCAAAGTTAAAAAATGTTGTTCTTTTGARGACCTCAAGGTGGCGCTGACGGCCCAAGTTCTGGGTCGGTTGTGTCTCTGGTCCAGTGGGACACCGGTCTCTGGTCTCAGCAGTAGAAGTTCTCGGCCAGTTTCCTCATTCTTTTGTTGCAACGTTCAGGTTTGGGCTGGCTGCGCTCTGAGACGTCATCAACGTTGAACRTTGCAGCCCTCATCGTGATTGGACCGCCTCCCTCCTCAGTCTCCATGGAACCAGAGTCCATCTCCACACTCACCATGTTGSGGGGTAAGTCCACCTCGTCAGGTTGTCGAGGACCCTCCTGGATGTTCTGCTCCTCTGAGCTGCCTCCTCTCAGCTCCTCTTTCTGCACGTTTGGATGGAAGTATTTATAATAAATCAGTTTTAAAACCAGGCCGAGGACATAAACTCCGCCCACACTGGAGGCCACGATGGCAGCATAAGGCTGAGGGATGTTAAAGACAGGAGGATCTGTGCTCATCTTCCAGAACCAGAGTCCACAGAGGAGGCAGATATCAGCCAGCATGTAGCTGTGGTACAGCAGCCTCTTCATCCTCGTCCTGCCCTTCACCACACTGAACCAGTCAAAGTACCAGATGAGGCCCACTGTGACCCTGAACAGACACTCTCCAAACCTGCTGTTCATGAAGTCAGTCTTAGACCTCCAGGCGACGAAGGACAGAACCAGCCAGGAGCAGAAGAAGTGGGCGAAGATGAAGCAGGGCAGCACAGAGGTGAAGAGCGAGAGGGCCACGAGTCGAGAGCTCAGCAGGAGCAGTTTCCACAGAAAGTAGACCACGGACGAGACGATGGTCTGCTGCTTCTTCTCTCTCAGGTAGGAGCGCAGGCAGCGGTGGTACGTGGTGACGCTGAAGGCCACCACCGACATCGATCCAACGGTCTTCAGCACTGAGGAGGAGGAGGAACATGATGAGAACATCAGACTGCAGCTGAGCCTCCAGCCTCCACTCAAACACAGGAAACAAACATGAAACCAAGACGTGTTCAGGTCCACGTTTAGCTTCAAACATCATGTTTTTAGTGTCTGTCGTATCAAACAAGAGAGCAGACATCATTCATATGAATGGATGTGTTATCCACTTCAAACAAAGGTCTCTAAACCCCTCACCCCTACAAGAGTTTATCAAAACCACCGGCTCAGCAGTGGGATGGGTGCTTTACTTCAGTGGCGTTTCAAGTTACAACAGTGATGTAACTCACAACAAACTACTGTCAGAAACCCTCATAGGAACACGTTGGGCTCAGCTTCCAACTGACTGAGTGACAGCTGTCTTAAAAAACAACTTCCTACAGCCACAGTTTTCATGACACACAAAATTATATATCAAAACGTGGGTATTTGTGTCTCCTTTCAGACAATATTTATGGTTTTGCTGTAGGACAAATGGTTTTCTCTCAGTGTATCAGAAGTCAGGGAAGTACCACTTCTTGTCCTGTTTTTGATGTTAAATTTGTGTCACRAAGCGGTTCAGAATTAAAACTATTTTACCTCATCATATCTCTGAGATAAAGATCTGAACAATTTTGAAAATTTCCACRAGTAAGAGCCAATCTCTTCTGTTGCTCACCGTTCAAGAATTATTTAAATAGACCTTATMGTTTTCAAACAGCAGCTGTTTGTTTGAAYTAAACTTTTCAGAGATTTTATCATGTTGTAAGTGCTGCAGATCCGTTATGCCCCTCCCCTTCACAATCGGGCCTTCTGATTGGCTGAGGCTGTTACTGGGCGGAGTAGCCTTTTGAGTGACAGAACAAATAGGGGCTTTATGTAATCCAACATGGCTCCCAGATCGATCAGCAGTATTAGGACATACAACAAGTACACCTCGCTGCAGCAAAATATMATTTTTTATACAACGTTTATCCACTTTATTTTTATCATCCCACCGCTCATAACATCAAAATGACCTGTATAACTAGCTAACCATTARCAYAACAAACGTTAGCTAACTAGTTTTATTTTTCTTTACCAGCTGTCAGCTGATCWCTGATGATTAAAACTGTTTTCTGGAACATAAAAASTTTCTCCAACAGGTCGAGAAGGGGTTATCTGTGGAATCAAAGTGGGCGTGTCACAAGAGTGGGCGTGTCTAAAGCATAAACACTGTGGGCTACGAGGCCTACATGACGGTATCCTTAGATCCTGCTTGACCTCTKTACAGCCTGACCCTGACCCCAACACTAAGGTTAACCAGGAGAAATGTGACCCAAGTAGGGGTCTCCAGAAAAAGTGGTGCCGTACAGTAACGCCCTTTTGTTCTTGTCCAATCAGGTGGTGCCGTACAGTAACGCCCCTTTTGTTCTTGTCCAATCAGGTGGTGCCGTACGGTATCGCCCCTTTTTTGCTTGTCCAGTCAGTTGTGTCCCTTTTAACAAAGTCCGTCAAATCAGGTGTGTGGCTTTAGAATCACCTTTCCTTGTGACACGCCCACTCGTCATCAGAGACCCCCTACTTGAACAGGTCAGTGAGAGGAGGAACTAAGTCACTGTTGAGTTGCCATGACAGCAGAGTTAAACTTTCATTTTGAAAAAAATAAAAAGATTGACTGTTCTTCTATTTCTGGAGTATAAAATAAAAATAGGACCAACACCCGTTTATCGATTTTCAATATTCGTTTTTAAAAATAAAAATATGACGAAAAAGTACATCAGCTATGTTAAAGCATTTGTAAGTGATCATATAGCGCCCCCTTCATTTCCGGAGTGTAATGGAGCTACGTCCATATATGGTATGGCTCGGGCCTCGGGCACGACCCCGCCCCTTATGTTTTGCTGCAGCGAGGGCTTACTCGCATACAAAGCTGAAATTTAGTGGGTTGATAGCTGAGAGCTAACTCCACACATCCTGAATGCTAAATGTAAGGTAAGCTAACCGCTAATGTTACTTTTTAAAAAAGGCACCAGTTCAGCCATTTTAAGACTCACAAATCCAACAACAGATGTATTAGTAGCAAAGAACAAGCTTTGACAAAATCTGAATGCTAAATAAAAATTCAAGATGGCCGCCATAGCCAAAAGGAATAAGTTATCATAACGTGGCCATTTTTGGTCATATTGAGTTGAAATTTGGTGGAGTGGYAGCCAAGAATAAATCCTCAAAACTGTGTTGAAAATAATCCTGCAACAAGAGGCAAGTCCTTTCATAGGTTCTCCAGGAACTATTCTAGTTTATACTTAGTGAACCTGGACTCTGTGGGACCTGTACCTGTGAAGTAGTCCAGGTGTCCCTCCTGCATGATGACGGTGAGCATCAGGACGATCTGAGGAGCGCTCTCTGAGAAGGTCTCGATGATCCGCAGCATGGCCAGGTCGTGGCTCAGGAAGTTGGCATGTCCCTCGGTGTTTGGACTCGGGGAGAAGCAGTTCCTCAGTGACGTCTCAAACACTCCTGCATGTCTGGAACCAAAAACCAGAGAAACCAAACCAGATGAAAGAAGCTGCTGCTGCTCAGGAGGTCTCCTTCAAACAGAAACCTCCTGGAGGCCGGGGTTCCCTCTGACCAGTGAGTGACACATCATACATGACCTCACATGATGAAATATGTGACCAGAAACCACAAAAACTGATATTTATACATAATATCTGGTGACAGAGCAGGAGTTCAGCTCCACCCTCTCAGGTTCAYTGAAGAACAGAAACTAGTTTAATTCTAAGAAGACAAAATGAAACCTGAGTTTAAAAGAGTTTGAATCTTTGATCTGACCTGACGTAGATCCCCAGCTGGAACACATGCAGTGTCCAGATGTTGGGCTTCAGACGTTGCTCCACCACTGTGTTCATCTCTAAGTCTTCATATGAGTACCAGAGCCAGCTGAAGGTCTGAGCGAGCAGCGAGGAGCCGATCAGCAGCAGCAGCAGGACTCCCAGGCACACATAGGACCCCTCCTGATACAGGCTGACAGCAGCCAGGACGTCCAGGACGATGTCCAGCAGGAAGAGGGGCAGACCCAGAGAGGTGAACAGGAAGTCCMAGGAAGAACCCTTCATGTGAGCCATGGAGACGTCTGATCCGTCTGCTGCAGCCAGGTGGGGGTTAAATACCTAGAGCAGCCGAGGACAAACTGAAACTAAAGACAAAGTTCAGTCTGAAGCTCCGCCCACTAATAAACACGTCATCCAGAGAACCACAGAACAGTCTGCACCACACCTGATCTCATATTACCAACATGTGAGATAAGACCAACCAGCAACCTCTGGACTGTCAGCTGGAGACAGAGCAACACTAAAACACTCAGCTAAAGACAGAGCAACACTAAAACACTCAGCTAAAGACACAGCAACACTAAAACACTCAGCTGGAGACAGAGCAACACTAAAACACTCAGCTAAAGACAGAGCAACACTAAGCTGGAGACAGAGCAACACTAAAACACTCAGCTAAAGACAGAGCAACACTCAGCTGACTCAGCTAAAGACAGAGCAACACTTACACACTCAGCTAAAGACAGAGCAACACTTACACACTCAGCTAAAGACAGAGCAACACTTACACACTCAGCTAAAGACAGAGCAACACTCAGCTGGAGACAGAGCAACACTAAAACACTCAGCTAAAGACAGAGCAACACTAAAACACTCAGCTAAAGACAGAGCAACACTAAAACACTCAGCTGGAGACAGAGCAACACTAAAACACTCAGCTAAAGACAGAGCAACACTTACACACTCAGCTAAAGACAGAGCAACACTTACACACTCAGCTAAAGACAG
>NW_013952842.1:448327-452846 GCF_001266775.1 Austrofundulus limnaeus | reverse complement strand
ATCCATCCATCCGTCCGCCCATCCATCCATCCGTCTGTCCATCCATCATCCATCCATCCATCATCCATCCGTCCATCCGTCCATCCATCCATCCATCCATCCGTCCGCCCATCCATCCATCCATCCGCCCATCCATCCATCCATCCGTCCATCCATCCATCTGTCCATCCATCCATCCATCCATCCGTCCATCCATCCATCCATCCATCCGTCCGCCCATCCATCCATCCATCCGCCCATCCATCCATCCATCCGTCCATCCATCCATCTGTCCATCCATCCATCCATCCATCCGTCCATCCATCCATCCATCCATCCGTCCGCCCATCCATCCATCCATCCGCCCATCCATCCATCCATCCGTCCATCCATCCATCTGTCCATCCATCCATCCATCCATCCGTCCATCCATCCATCCATCCATCCGTCCGCCCATCCATCCATCCATCCGCCCATCCATCCATCCATCCGTCCATCCATCCATCTGTCCATCCATCCATCCATCCATCCGTCCATCCATCCATCCATCCATCCGTCCATCCATCTATCCATCCATCCATCCATTCATCCATCTGTCCATCCATCATCCATCCATCCGTCCATCCATCCATCCATCCATCCATCCATTCATCCATCTGTCCATCCATCATCCATCCATCCGTCCATCCATCCATCCATCCATCCATCCATTCATCCATCTGTCCACCATCCATCCATCCATCCATCCAACCTCTTCTTCTTGTTTAACTTGTTTTTTAAACAAGAACCTGTTTTTCTAATTTTATTTTGTCATGTTTATTACAGGAGTGAACCCACGTCCAGACAGAGGAGAGGAGGTAAAGTAAAAAATATTTTTTAAATAAACAAAAAGGCAGACGGGACAGCAAATAAGCAAAACACARGGAGCCACGAAGGAACCCAGGAGAACCAGACAGTAGGAAACACAATGATCCAGCAGGGAGCGAGGACATGGAAGCAGAATAAATACACAGGTGGAAAGAAGAGAAGAAGAACAGCTGAGGCAGAGACTGATGAACAATGATGAAACAGAGAGAATGACACAAACAGACTGAAGGAAGAGGAGGAGTAACGACACGAGGACACGAGGGAGGCAGACAGGACAGCACACTGATCCTCATATTCCTGCTGTTGCATCAAGTCAAACTGTTTATTTCCTGCTTTCTGATGTTTTAATGAAACATGTCGGATCTGTTCAGGTTCAGATGAAAATCAAAGTAAAAATATTTAAACTTATTTTCTCTGATTGTTTTTAAAGAACTGAGCTGCTTTAACAAAGAAGTTCTGATCCAGTTCAGGTTTGGTAAATAAAATATTTTATTCCTTCAGCACGTTATAAATCTGACTTCACATGAAAAACTGTAACAAGTGAACATGTAAACAGAAACCAGAACCAGAACCAGGACATCGGACCCATCATGTTCTGATGAAAACCCTGAAACCTGGCCGGTCCAGCTGGATGTGCTGGATGAACCGGACTGAAGATCTGGACCAGATGTAAACAGCTAATCCAGTTTGACTCTGGATYATGATTCATTTTGAAACGATGACAGGAAGGTTCTGCTCCTCATCGACTCATCAGAACTGGAAGTGGTTCTGTTTGGACCTGTTCCTCCAGCTGCACCATCAGATTTATAAACTCTTCTGCACTTCCTGTTTCATTTGGCCACTTCCTGGTTTGACTGTAGCACTTCCTGGTTTACTGAAACACGGTGAAGCTCAGGTGTGAGGTGCTCTTACAAACAACCAGAGGTGAAACAGGCTGTGGGAGCTGACTCAGCAATAATCCTCATCCTCGCCTCAGTGAGAACACACAACACAACACAACACAACACCTAACCCACAAATCAACACAAACCCATCAGATAACTGATAACAGGGAGGATGAATAGTTTTTAGATGTTTTGAACCTTCTGATGTCAGCAGACTCTGTCCACCTGAACAGACTTGGTCTAACTTGCAGAGCTTTAGTGGTTTTTGCAGCAGCAGCCACACAGTGACATGGTGTAAATGCTCCTTTGTGCCACTGTGTGGCGCTGCAGCGCCACACAGTGGCACAAAGGAGCATTTACACCGTGTCCAGAAGAATTGCTTCACTGAGTTGCAGGACTCCCCAGTGATTCTGTAGAACAGCWACATGCCTGAAACACGACCAGATAAACCAAACGAAGCATTTAAAACCAGTTTGTGACCGGTGTGAACGCACAGAAAGCAGGCAGAGTTCAGGTTCAGGGTTGTTCTAACCAGAAAGGTGAGTTTCCTCTGGGACAGACTGCAGACCTGCAGCAGTCCTGACATGTTCAGAACAAAACGTTCACATGAGAAGTGTGTGAAAATCAAATCAACAACAAAACATTTGCATGTAAGCTTGTAAATTCAACTTTATTATACAAAATTCTTTCCTTCTGTAGTTTAGAAAAGAAAAAGTTCACAAATTAGACCTTTTCAAAAATAAACCCTCAAACAGAACAATGAAGTGGTTTCTTTTTGAAAAGAAGTCGAAGTTTTAAACTCTTTGCTCTGACCTGATGCAGAGTCTCAGCTGGAACACGTGCAGGAGCTTCAGGTGGGACTGAAGATCTGAACCAGCACCAGCAGCAGGACAACCAGGCTCAGGTAGGAGCCCTCCAGGTACAGGTTGACTACGACGAGTCCAGCAGTGACACCTGTTTGTTGGCAGGAAGCTGTGAAAATCTGCACCAGTTAAACATAAATCCTCATAATGACATCATCTGGACTGAGGTAGTTGATGTCTGTCATCCTCCCACAGGTTCGAGGCCTAAAGGAGCATCAGGGCTACATGTTTGCTGTTAGTCGTGGCTCAAACGTCACAAACACGATGACTCAGCACTTTTTGCTGCCTCACACTTCCTGAACACGTCTGTGTGCGTGTAGAAGTTGGCAGCCAGGTGGGACATCCGTTTGTTGAGCAGCTGAGGGGACGGCGTTTGGTCCTGAGGGGAGAAGGCTCTGAAGCTGGCGTCAGAGTCGGGCAGGTCGTGGGGCGGCGGGGGCGGGCTGCCCGGGGGTCTCCACAGCGTGGGGTGGAAGCAGCAGTAGTACAGGGCTTTGAGGAGGAGGCCCAGCAGGTGGCTGAGAGGGAGGGCCACCAGCAGGACCAGGGTGTAGGCCTCCGTCTGCACCGGGTCTCTGTACAACCACCAGCACGCCATCAGGACGGCTCCGTCTGCGCTGACGAACGAGTGGTAGATGAGGCTCCGCCCACGAGTGCGACCTTCTGCCACATTGAACCAGCTGAAGTACCAGATGAGGCCCACCGTGGCCCGGTACAGCCACTCCCCCCCGGCGCTGTCCATGAAGTCAGTGTTCTGTCGCCACGCCCACAGCAGGAAGACCAGCCACAGCAGCAGGAAGTGAGGGGCCGTGAGCTCCGGCAGGACGGACGAGAAGAGGGCCAGGACCGCCACGCGAGGACCAATCAGCAGCAGGTTCCACAGGAAGTAGATCAGTGAGGAACCCCAGCGCTGCTTGGCTTTGTCYGGCAGGAAGGAGCGCAGGGAGCGATGGTAGTCCACCAACATCCAGGCGATGGAGGTGGTCGATGCAGCGACGCTCACAACTGCAGCGACACAAACAGGAAGTGAACAAGCAGGAAGTGAACAAACAGGAAGTGAACAAACAAACAGTAAGTAAACAAGAAGGAAGTGAACAAGCAGGAAGTGAACAAACAGGAAGTAAACAAGAAGGAAGTGAACAAGCAGGAAGTGAACAAGCAGGAAGTGAACAAACAGGAAGTGAACAAACAAACAGGAAGTGAACAAGCAGGAAGTGAACAAGCAGGAAGTGAACAAACAGGAAGTGAACAAGAAGGAAGTGAACAAACAGGAAGTGAACAAACAGGAAGTGAACAAGCAGGAAGTGAACAAGCAGGAAGTGAACAAGCAGGAAGTGAACAAACAGGAAGTGAACAAACAAACAGGAAGTGAACAAGCAGGAAGTGAACAAGCAGGAAGTGAACAAACAGTAAGTAAACAAACAAACAGGAAGTAAACAAGAAGAAAGTGAACAAGCAGGAAGTGAACAAACAGGAAGTAAACAAATAGGACAGAAGTGAACAAACAGGAAGTGAACAAACAGGCAGGAAGTGGACATCCTTTGAATGAGATGGCGTGAGACTCACACTGGACGGTTCTGGCCCAGTTGGTGCTCAGCATGACGTAGATCATCAGGATGAGCTGAGGAGCGCTCTCTACGAACGTCTCGATCAGACGGAGCATGCTCAGATCGTGGGTCAGGTAGACGGCGTACTCAGACCCCGCCTCCTTCCTCCACCACACCCTGAAGCCTTGACGTATGGCTGAGATGTGTCTGCATGGACCAGAGGAGACATGAGGAGACATGAGAGGACCAGAGGAGACATGAGACATGAGACATGAAAGGACCAGAGGAGACATGAGGAGACATGAGACATGAGAGGACCAGAGGAGACATGAGACATGAGAGGACCAGAGGAGACATGAGACATGAGAGGACCAGAGGA
>NW_013952842.1:444728-446212 GCF_001266775.1 Austrofundulus limnaeus | reverse complement strand
AAGATCAGGGTTCTGTGGTGGTTCTGGACTAAGATCTGGACTAAGATCAGGGTTCTGTGGTGGTTCTGGACTAAGATCTGGACTAAGATCAGGGTTCTGTGGTGGTTCTGGACTAAGATCTGGACTAAGATCAGGGTTCTGTGGTGGTTCTGGACTAAGATCTGGACTAAGATCAGGGTTCTGTGGTGGTTCTGGACTAAGATCTGGACTAAGATCAGGGTTCTGTGGTGGTTCTGGACTAAGATCTGGACTAAGATCAGGGTTCTGTGGTGGTTCTGGACTAAGATCAGGGTTCTGTGGTGGTTCTGGACTAAGATCTGGGTTCTGTGGTGGTTCTGGATCAAGATCAGGGTTCTGTGGTGGTTCTGGACTAAGATCAGGGTTCTGGACTAAGATCTGGACTAAGGTCAGGGTTCTGTGGTGGTTCTGGACTAAGATCAGGGTTCTGTGGTGGTTCTGGACTAAGGTCAGGGTTCTGTGGTGGTTCTGGACCTGGACCTGGTTCTGACTTTATAAAAACACTCAACAGTTTTGGCAGGAAAAGGAACGGGTCTTGGTTCAGAACCGGTCCACAGGACCTGGTCCTGATGGACACCTGAAGACCTGAAACTCTTCATCACCTGGTCTCCTCTTCATCAGAACCACCCTGGAACTGGACCGGTACTTTAAGCAGACTTCAGACAAATAATCAGAACTATACGTCAGATCTGGACCTGAGTCCGGTCCGGTCCGGTCCGGTTCGGTTCCGTACCTGCAGAGGAAGCCCAGCTGCAGAACATGCAGCAGGCAGAAGAGCCGGACCCGGTCCCCGCAGAACACGATCCCGGACCCGGCCAGTCCGCTGAAGCCCGGCAGCTCCCGGTCGTACCTGAACCAGAACCAGCTGAACATCTGGATCACGACCGAAGACAGAACCATGAGGCCGACCAGCACCCCGAACCACGAGAAGTCCCCCCGGCAGTAGAACTCCGTGGCCACCCACACGTCCGAGCCCCAGTCCATCAGGAAGGTGCAGACCCCGACCACCGAGAACACGAAGTCCACCCAGGAGTACCTGGAGAAGGTCCCGCTCTCCATGGTTCCGGTTCCGGACAACAGAGCGACCTGTTGCTGCGAAGCTAGCCTCCGGCTAACGGAGGACCGTTAGAGCCGTCCCGGACCGGACCGGACCCGGGCCTCCAGAACTTTCCTGGACTTTAACATCCGAGCAACTTTCACCATAAAGAGTGTGTGGGAGGAGCTTAGTGTTAAAGTCCGAACAGAACCGAACCGGCGGCGGCAGGAAGGATGGAAGCGGGCCGGGGGAGGGCGCTTATAATAATCACTACAGTTATAAACCCCGCCCCCCGCGGCAAGCAGAGACTTTAAGCTCCGCCCGCCGCTGCTCATACTTTAAGGTCCGCCCGCCGCTGCTCATAACTTTAAGCTCCGCCCGCCGCTGCTCATAACTTTAAGCTCCGCCCGCCGCTGCTCATACTTTAAGC
>NW_013952842.1:439067-442868 GCF_001266775.1 Austrofundulus limnaeus | reverse complement strand
CTGCTGAATGTATCAGGAACATTTGGATGACAAAAATATATATTTATTAAAAAATTATTGATCCATAGTTTTATTTTATTCTATTTTTTTGTTAAAAAAATTAAATAATCATACATTTATTTTACATCCTGCTTAGCTACTTGTTCAAATTGTCTGTTTATTAAAGCCATTTGATTTTTCAGTATTTATTTTGACATGTTTTAATTTTAACTGTTAACCAGATGATTGGGTGAATTTCTTCACTTTTGCAGCATAACTCTTTAATTAATGTCCTTTAAGTATTTAAACATTCATGCATTGTTTATTTTCTGAATTAAATTTGAACTCATAACAGATAATTTATATTTTCGTTGTTTTCTCCTGAACATTTGCTGACTCWGCAGAAACATCAGTCAGGTTTATGTGTCTCTCCACGTCTGCAGTTACGGGTTTGTGGAGTTCGATGACCCGCGGGACGCCGACGATGCCGTGTACGATCTGAACGGCAAAGACCTGTGCGGGGAGCGGGTGGTCGTGGAGCACACCAAGGGTCCCCGCCGCGACGGCGGCTACAGCGGCGGACGGAGTGAGTGTTTCGRAAAGTGTCTGCTCGTTTCACGTGATGATGTCACTGATTTGGGGCGGGGTTTGTTCTTGGTGGCTGCTGACGTCGGCGTCGATTTCACGTCTTAAATTCTGATCCAGTCGAGCCCCTCAGAGCTGTAATGTTTATATTTACTCTCTCAGTCAGACTGATTGGATTTCAGGACTTAAACTTATTTTTTATTGAATTAAACCAAATTAAAGCCACGTGGGAATCCTGAACCAGTACCTGAGCAGAAACTGGTTGGGTCTGGGACCACCGGGCTGCAGCTCTCTGAGGTTCCCTCCATAAAGTGAAGAAGTGTCTGAGCGTCAGAGCCACCAACAGCTTCAATGTTTCTGTGATAAATGACTTTAATGGTAATGATTATGGGGACATGACTGAGCTAATTTTAATACTGTTACATATTTTTGTCACATATGATGTCATCTGTTGTTGTTTTATTCCAATATTTTCATTTCAAATGATTGTCAATTTAAAGGTAAAGCTTTAACAAAGAACCTCAATGTTTTAATTGAAAGAGTCCTTTGCTGACTGCCTGCCCCTATTGCTGGCCATGGTGTCCCCCCTTTCCAAGAGTGTGGTTTGACCATTCTGGGCCCCCGGGCAGACCAAAAAGGGGAGCCATTGTGAATGAAGACCGCTTTTCCTTCCCATTAGGCCCAGGCCGGTGGTGAGGATGCCATGGGGTTAGGAGCAGATGTGGGTTCAGCTCTCATAGGTGCCTGAAAAACAACATGTTTTCTACCAGCTAAATGTTGTTAGTTAGGATAGCTTAGACATTTGCTTTATTTATTTTATCCTTCTTTTAAATCAGGCCAATTGAACTTCTACCASAGTTTAACATCTGCACTTGTTGTGTTGGCTTAAACGTTTAAAAATGCAGAATTATAGGAAGAGTAGTAAGGTCTTTTTTTTAGCCTTGAAGTCTTATTTTGTAAATCTTTTCCTCCTTTTGCTTTTCCCCTTTGTTTCCCTTTCCCCCTGAGAATATTAGACTGACTGTAGTTTGTAGGCTGGACTTTAGTTTGATACAGCAGCTCAGTTTCCTGCTGCTGCTCATTTGGGTTTCTGTTTGCTTGTTGCCTTGAAAGGTGGATATGGGCGCTGGGCAGGAAGAGACCGCTACGGTCCCCCTGTACGCACCGATTATCGGCTCATTGTTGAGAATCTTTCCAGCCGCTGCAGCTGGCAGGACTTAAAGGTAACTGTGTGTTTGGGTGGGGGGTGAGGACCCCCAGCACGCAGGTCCTCACGGTTCTGGTCCCTCTGCAGGACTACATGAGGCAGGCGGGGGAGGTGACCTACGCCGACACCCACAAGGGCAGGAAGAACGAGGGCGTGATCGAGTTCAGGCAGTACTCGGACATGAAGCGGGCCCTGGAGAAGCTGGACGGCACCGAGGTCAACGGCAGGAAGATCCGGCTCATCGAGGACCGGCCCGGGGCCAGGAGGCGCCGCTCCTATTCTCGCAGCCACTCCAGGTCAGAGTCCAGGGTTTGGGTCCACGTTTGGACCGGCTTCAGATCCAGAAACCTGACCCTGGTGCTGGTCTCTCTGCAGGTCCCGCTCCAGGAGTCGCAGGTCCCACAAGAGCCGCAGCCGCAGTGAGAGCAGCAGCCGCAGCCGGTCCCGCTCCAGGTGAGCCGTCACACCTTGTCAGGTTCTGGTTGAACGTGTGTCTTTGATGTTTGGATCAGAGCTTTGTCTCCAGACCAGCACTGAAACATTTGATCAGTCCGACTCTGGACCTGCACTTCCTGTTAGAGAGGTTCTGGTGTTCTGACCCGGTGTTTGTGGGTCCACAGGGCSGGCTCTCGCTCCCGCAGCCGCTCCCACAGCAAGAAGGACAAGAAGAAGAACAAGAAGGAGGAAGAGGAGGGCAACAACGGCGCCCAGAAGGACGAGGAGCACAGCAGGAGCCGCAGCCCCAAGAGCAAGAAGAGCAAGAAGGAGGGCAAGTCCAGCAAGAAGGAGTCCTCCAGGTCCAGGTCCAGGTCCGCCTCGCGCTCCAGGTCCCGCTCCAGGTCACAGGTCAAAGATCACGCTGGGAAGTCCGACTCCAAGAGCCGCGAGGAGCCGAAGAGCGACAACGAGGCAGGCGAGCCCGAGAGGGGCTCCCGGTCCCGTTCCCGCTCCCCCGACGAGCCCAGAGCCAAGTCCAAATCCAAGTCCAAGTCCCGATCCGCCTCTCCTGTTAAAGCTGGCTCCCGCTCCAGATCCGCCTCCCGGTCTGTATCCCGCTCCAAGTCCCGTTCCAAGTCTCGATCCCAGTCCCGCTCTCGTTCCCGCTCCCGCTCCTAGTTCAGGTCCTGGACTGTGTCTGATCCCCGGTCCCTGTGACCCCCCAGTCCTGTATTTACATTCCCCCGCCCCCTGGTTTTTGATAAGTAGTCCCACAGGTCTCCTTGATCCCGACCCGTTTTTCATGATTAGTGTTTGTAAAAACGGAGCGAAGCTCCGAGTCGTAGGAAATTTTATTTTTGATTTTTAATCAGTCGTAGATTCAGACTCATGTAGTCCTGGTTTTGTTTCTGAATAAACTCTGTTCTGGTCCCGCTGGTCTCTGACTCACTCTGCTCCTGGTCCTGGTCCTGGGACCAACAGGTTCTTTAATGTGGGTCGGGGGGAACTTAACTAGGAATAAAATCAGAAATAAATACTTAAAATGCATCAATTAAATTAAAAGAGAACTTAATGTTTTATCATTTAACTTCATATTTACTTTTACAGCTCAGCTTTACAGTTTTTACTAATATTTACTTCTTCATGTATTTGTCTCTTTAAATGTTTATATTTAATTATTTCTACAAGTCTTTTATTTTCATGTGTTTATTTTTTTACATTTCTCTGTCTCCCGTTTTTACTTGATGCATTTCTGCCTCATTAATGTAAACAAGGTGGGTGGGGCTTCTTGGGTCAGCTCCTCTCCTATTGGTCAGCAGACAGGAAGTAGAATTCCTGTGCAGATCTGAGCTGCTGCCTCGGTTTAAAGTTTAGTTTAAAATAAAGACAAGTAGAAAAACACCTGTTTGAAACTGAAGCAGCACAGATCTTTGATTAGTGCATTTTACATTGATTTATTGGTCTTTTTTATTTTAAAACAGATTCTTAAACTGGGGTCCTCAAAACATTTTCTATAAATTTGGTTTTATTAAAATTTTTTATTATTAAAAAAGCATAGACAATGAACTAATAAAACACACACATATATATAT
>NW_013952842.1:435125-438432 GCF_001266775.1 Austrofundulus limnaeus | reverse complement strand
GTGTATATATATTGTGTGTATATATTGTGTGTGTATATATTTATTCATTCTCATGGCATTTAGGGGTTGACAGAGTGAATGATTTTAAACAGGGTTCCTGCTGTTCAGAGCTTCAGACATAAAACAACAAAGTTTAAACGTTTGATTAGTTTTATTATCAAAATAAAAACAGTCTGAACAGAAATCAGATGTTTACTGAAGCTTTCAGGCTCCAGAAGAAAACATCTGTTAAATATCAACTTTTCTGGAACCTGAAGACGAGCTGAGGAGGTGGAACCTGTCAGAAACTCACCTCCAGACTCCAGAACCACTTCTCCTGGACTGGAGTCTGGATCAGGACCTGTGGAGGGTCAGGACCTGATCAAATGTACAAGGACCAGGTTCTGGACCTGGTCCTTCAGGAACCGTTTCTTTCATGTAACTCCTTCATCAGTCCTCCTCCTCCTCCTCTGAGGAGGAGCGCATCACGCCGCTGCTGTCGTCACGGTAGCGCCGGGCCAGCAGGCGCAGCTCCTCCAGGGCCTCCTGGTACTCGCTCAGCTCGGGGCCCTGGGACAGGAAGCTGGGGGCGACCCGCCGGACGTCCACGGCGTTGGCGGCTCGCTGCAGCTGTGAGAGCCAGGGCTCGAGGGCGGGGCCTGACTGGAGCGACGTGAAGACGGGGACGGAGGAGACGGGCGGGGCCGGAGCTGTGGACACGAGTGGCTTCAAAAAACAAAACAAACCAACATGTCTGAATGAAACAGGAAGTAGAAACTCACCACCAGCAGGGGGCGCCGCCTCGCTCTGCAGGAAGCCCTGAGCACTGAGGGACCTGCTGAAGATCTGCGGGAAGGGCGGAGTCAGCTTACTGGGCGTGGCCACCAGCTGCAGCGCCCTGTGGGACAGACAGGTGTGATGAAGACACTCACAGCAGGTGTCTTCAGGTGTGGGCGGAGACTCACAGAGGAGCTGAGGGGAAGAAGGAGGACATGTAGGCGGACAGAACGTCCTCGGCGCTGTGCAGGGCGTGCAGCGGTGTCGGTGGTTTGATCCCCGGAGACAAACACCTGTTAGAGACAGGAAGTAGATGAGGACCAGACCTGAGGTCAGATCCTTCAGAGGATCAGGTTCTGACCCCAGAAGCTTCTGGTCCTCCAGGCCCTTYAGCGTGGCCCACTGCCCGTAGCATCGACCGTCCCCCGCCTCCGGGCACGCCGAGAGGGGTTTCCATGGCAACGCGTCAGCGCAGGCGCTCAGGGCGTCGGGCAAGGAGCTGCCGAGCATCATGGGAAACGGCACGGCGCCGTAGGCGGCCACCACCTGAGAGGTTAGAGGACGTTTTACCAGAAGGTCAGAAGAACGAGCATCATCATCATCATCATCATCATCATCTTCCTCCCCGACACGGCCAGCGAGTCCGCCACCTGCCACATGGGGGCGCTGTTGTTCCTCAGCCTGTACGGCGCCGTCAGGCTGTCCAGCGCCAGAGCCAGGACAGAACTGGAGTGGTACCAGAGCGAGGGCTGGAGACGCACAAACAGGAAGTGAGTTTTAATAAACAGGAAGTGAGTTTTAATAAACAGGAAGTGAGTTTTAATAAACAGGAAGTGAGTTTTAATAAACAGGAAGTGAGCTGTGTGTCTGTTTGTGTTGGATTTATTTATTTGTGATGAATAAACTCAGCAGGTTAGGTTCTGGTCTTTCAGAGGATCTGTTCGTCACAAACTGACCTGAGAACAGATAAACCAGCTCTACAGCTCAGATCAGGAGTCTACAATCAGAACTTCTATGATCCAGGTGACATCATCAGATCAAACTAACTGAACCAATCACARCCCTGCAGAACTCACATCATAAGTCAGGTGGGGGAACTCCGGTGGGGAGGCGGGGCCTCTGCAGAGCCCGCCCCTCAGGGTCAGGGGGCAGAACAGGGAGCTGTGAGCGGCCATGTGGACCAAACCCAGGGTGCAGTTCAGCAGGTGGAAGCGGTCCCTCAGAGGAGTCTGGACCAGAGACAGACCATCGTTACAGAACCTGCAGCTCTACACAAACAACAGCCTGAAGACCACTCACCGAACCAGGGTGACTCACAGGCCACGCCCCCCAGGTCAGGATGCCCCGCCCACCGTAAGAGTCCTGCAGCAGCTCTGTGACCTTTGACCCCAGGCCTGCAAATCCATCAGCCAGATCACACAGAACCTGGAACCCCTGAGACGGAACAGGAGGTGTGAGGAGGAGGAGGAGGAAGAAGAAGAAGAAGAGGAGGAGGAGGAGGTACCTGCAGATAGTCACACTCCTCCACAAAGAAGTGCAGTTTGTCCTCCAGCTCGTCCAGCAGCGCCCCCTGCAGGACAGACTCTCCCTGACCGAAGGCCTCCAGACGATGAGCCTCTCTGCTCAGACACAGACACAGGTGACCCCTGACCCCTGACCCTGACCCCTGACACGCCTCCTCTTACCCGTCATGGTTGTACTGGTGGATGATGGAGACGGTGCGGGGGTGCAGGTGGATCCGCAGGAAGTCRGACCACACCTTCACGCTGCGCTCCAGCCTGTAGCTCTTCTGGACCYGAGTCAGGCGGCTGTTGACCGTGTCCACGCTCACGGCTGCTGCTGCAGGGGGCGGGGCATGACGAGGGGCGGGGTCAGGCCTGCTGCTGACAGGTTTAAAAACAYGGTGATCTGCTTTCTTACCTGGAGGCTGAGTGTCGCAGGTGAAGTCTGCCTCTGCCAGGATCTGTCCTTTCTGCACACAGAGAGGGTGTCAGGAGGAGGCTGCCTTCATCAGCATCTAACCTGCTTCACTTACGTCCAGCTTGTCCAGGTCCTCCAGGAAGGAGTTCTTCTCTGGAGGACTCTCCTGGTGCATCATGAGGCTGCCATCCCTGAACACAGGAAACACTTCATCATCATCAAACCACAGTCTTCATCATCATCAAACCACAGTCTTCATCATCATCAAACCACAGTCTTCATCATCAAACAAACCAGAGTCTTCATCATCATCAAACCAGAGTCTTCATCATCAAACAAACCAGAGTCTTCATCACTCAGCTACAGCTTACCAGCTGACGGCGGCGGCGTCTCTGCCCGCGTCGTACAGACCTCCTTCCTGTCGCAGAGTTCGAAGACTTCCTGTGCACACAGACAGACTTCATCAGAACCAGAACCGGGCCCAGCCCAGGCAGAACCCACGAGGCCGTTACCTTTAAGATCCATGACGATGAGGCGAGGCGTGTAGGTGACGTGACCGCCCAGAGTCTGTCCCTCACGGAACACCACGTCGCTCTGGATCTCACCTGGAGGAGACGCAGGGTCGTAGGAC
>NW_013952842.1:425872-429403 GCF_001266775.1 Austrofundulus limnaeus | reverse complement strand
GGTTAACATGTCTTTAGATGTTAACACAAACAGCCGAAGTGTTTGTTTACCTACACAAACAGCTGAAGTGTGTTTGTTTACCTACACAAACAGCCGGTGTGTTTGTTTACCTACACAAACAGCTGAAGTGTGTTTGTTTACCTACACAAACAGCTGGTGTGTTTGTTTACCTACACAAACAGCTGAAGTGTGTTTGTTTACCTACACAAACAGCTGAAGTGTGTTTGTTTACCTACAGACTAAAGCAGGTGACTCATGTTTCTGAGTGCTTTGTTTACACTGAGCGCAGACCTGTAAACTCTTTCAATGTTTGATTTAATTGAGTTTAAACATTAACTGAAATGAAATAAAATGTTTTCAGGTTCTGAAGCAGAAGTCTCATCATCAGAACAATGAAACATTTTTACAGATCTTTATAATCCAGTCTGGATCTGATGAGTCCAGCTGGTCTAAATAAACTCGGTTTGTTCTGCAGCAGAACAGATGTTTCCAGCTGTGATTTAAATGTTAATTTTCTCAGGCATGACTCGACAGTCCTTACAGCACTGCCTCACAGTTAGCAACACACCATGTTAGCCGCGGCTAACTCAGCTAGCATCGCGTGACTCTCACCTGCAGATTCCACCAGTGGGTTCCCACGAAGTTAGAATAATGTCCGAGCTGCAGAGAGATGACTTCTCTACAAACTCCGCTCATCGTGACCGAGTCAGCGAGTGAAAACAGCTGAAAGCTGCGCAGCTACACACATGTTGACGCTTTCTGGACGGGACGGCAGTGAACGCACCACAGGAGGCAACGGACACTTCTTATTGGCTGGAAGAGGCAGTAAGATAAAAGATTATTGGCTGAATGAAAGCTGCTCTCTATTGGCTGAAAATGATCCGGGGTTCCCCCTCTCGGTGGGCGGTGCCAGCAGAGGGAGAACTTCCGGACCGGAGCTGCAGCTGAAAGGCTTCAAACGGAGCTGTTTCTGTTGTAATAAACAGATTCAAACATGTTTATTATCCGCTGTTTGAAACAGGAAGTGAGTTTTAGATAAAAAATTAGACCGGAATTTCCAGCGGGAGTTTGTTTTAGTTAAAAATCAGACCGGAAGTTTCCAGAGGGAGTNAATTAACATAAACACCCAGTGAAAAAACAGTAAGAAAAAACACCAAGATAGTGGTTAAATACTCACTTTTACTCTCGCTCTTCTTCTGCTCTCCATACACCCTCCTCTCACAAGAAGAAGAAGAAGAAGAAGATGATGATGATGATGAGCTGCGGGATGGACCGGAAACCAAACGTGAGTAAAGCTGCAGAGTTCAGGATCATCCAGGTGTTTCCAGGTGTTCACCTGACTTGTGTCACCTGAGCAGCTGAGGAGGAAGAGGAGGAGAGGAAGGAGTCCGGAGCTGGAGGAGGTGATGAAGATAAAGATGGTCACCTGAAGGAGGAAGAGTCCAGCAGAGTCCAGTCCTCCAAACACAGACCTGCTGCAGGTGGACATTATTTATTTACCTTAGTCCTGACCCCAAACCCTGGATCAGGTCCTGATCCAGTCCTGACGGAGTCTCAGAGGGGACAAGATTATCCTGTCAGAGAGCAGTAAAAACAGAAACACGTTAACTTTGTGTTTTACTGACTTTATTTAAGAAGGTTTGATTCATCAGATCAGGTTTTTTTCAGCAGTGAAATATAAAAACTAAATATTTAAACTTTTAAACTTTAAGTTTCTAATCAGTCATTTACCAAAAACTGATGAAATTAAAGTCGGCTTCCTGTTTGTTCCTCAGCTGGGTTCCTGCAGGTTCTGGTCCGGAGCTTCTTTGGCTTCCTGGCAGCAGTGGTTTGTGGGATGCTTTACGCTGCGTACCTGTCGGCGCATCACGACAGGAAGTTCTGGTTTTCAACCAGACAGGTGGGTCACAGTCCTGTTTCCTGTTGTCTTCACCTCCTGCAGCTTTACAACAAACAATAACAAGGCCCGCGGGCCAGAACCGGCCCACACAGGATTTTAAACGTCTCTGTCTTTGTCTCAGGATCTGGAGCGAGAACTGTCCTTCCAGGGAGGGAGTGGCTTTTATTATCATTTCTACAAGCAGATGTTAGCGGCTCCGTCCTTTCAGACAGGTGGGCTTCAGCTCTCTGCTCGCCGTGGTAGATAATGCTGAGTCATTGTTTAAAATGCAGAGTCATAACTAAAAAGGCTAAGTTGTCATTAAATCAGACTCATCGTTTAAAATACGGAGTCAGTAAAACGATGAATCATTGTTTAAAACACTGAGTCRTTATTTAAAATTGAGTCATCRTTTAAAATGCTGAGTCATCRTTTAAAATGCTGAGTCATCGTTTAAAACGCTGAGTCATCATCTAACAGCGTTCTCATTCCAGGGTTCTCTGACCTGCTGGTGGACAACCGTACGGTTTCAGGAGAGACGATGAACTCGGTGCAGCGCTTGTTTCTGTATCCGGAGCTTCTCACCAGCTTCATCTACAGAGTGACGGGCTGCCAGGTGGTTCTGGTTCTGATCCAGTGTCATTGTTCTGAAATGATCCAAACAGTTTTCTGGAAGGTTCTGGTCTTGTGTTGGGTCAGGACTATGTGGAACCCGTCTACTTCTACATCGGGTCGGTTCTGGGCCTGCAGGCGTTCTACGTCACGGCTCTGTTCGTGTGCAGCTGGATGATGAGTGGATCCTGGGTGTCGGGGATGCTGGCCGTGTCCTGGTACCTGATCAACAGGTGAGCAGGAGTCCATCAGAACCGCCTGTCYGACGACCCGTCCTGAGGTCCAAAAGAGTTCTGTTTGTTCCACAGACAGGACGCCACCAGAGTGGACCAGGCGGTTCCGCTGCGGCTCAACTGGGCCCTGCCCTTTTTCTCCTGTCAGGTGGCGGCTCTGACCGGGTTCCTGAGCAACAGCCTGGGTTCTGCTGCTGAGGTCCGTTTCTCTTCAAACATCTTTCCTCCTCGGGTCAGAACCTTTCCAGGAGGGTCCACAGAGTCCTGATCCACTTCCTGTTCCTGTCTGTAACGGTACCGGTTCTGTTTGTGTGCAGATGTTCTGCTACATGACCATGAGCATCAGCACCTTCAGCTTCCTGCTCCTCTGGGAACACGCCCACTACGTGCTCTTCATCCAGGCGGTCTGCCTGGTCC
The DNA here is from genome assembly GCF_001266775.1 of Austrofundulus limnaeus. Taxonomy (NCBI): domain Eukaryota; kingdom Metazoa; phylum Chordata; class Actinopteri; order Cyprinodontiformes; family Rivulidae; genus Austrofundulus; species Austrofundulus limnaeus. The sequence goes on along the minus strand of NW_013952842.1, from coordinate 426,262 downwards.
TGCTGGACTCTGTGGACCTGGTACCTCAACGCAAGGTAGCTGACCATGACCAGGTGACCCTGTGACCAGGTGATCCTGTGACCAGGTGACCCTGTGACCAAGTGATCCTGTGACCAGGTGACCCTGTGACCAGGTGATCCTGTGACCAGGTGACCCTGTGACCAGGTGACCCTGTGACCAGATGATCCTGTGACCAGGTGACCAGGTGATCCTGTGACCAGGTGACCAGGTGATCCTGTGACCAGGTGACCCTGTGACCAGGTGATCCTGTGACCAGGTGACCAGGTGATCCTGTGACCAGGTGATCCTGTGACCAGGTGACCAGGTGATCCTGTGACCAGGTGATCCTGTGACCAGGTGACCAGGTGATCCTGTGACCAGGTGATCCTG
>NW_013952842.1:417195-424193 GCF_001266775.1 Austrofundulus limnaeus | reverse complement strand
GTGATCCTGTGACCAGGTGACCAGGTGATCCTGTGACCAGGTGACCCTGTGACCAGGTGATCCTGTGACCAAGTGATCCTGTGACCAAGTGATCCTGTGACCAGGTGACCAGGTGATCCTGTGACCAGGTGATCCTGTGACCAAGTGATCCTGTGACCAGGTGATCCTGTGACCAAGTGATCCTGTGACCAGGTGACCAGGTGATCCTGTGACCAGGTGACCCTGTGACCAGGTGACCAGGAGATCCTGTGACTAAGTGACCCTGTGACCAAGTGACCCTGTGACCAGGTGACCCTGTGACCATGTGACCAGGTGACCAGGTGATCCTGTGACCAGGTGATCCTGTGACCAGGTGATCCTGTGACCAGGTGACCCTGTGACCAGGTGACCCTGTGACCAGGTGATCCTGTGACCAGGTGATCCTGTGACCAGGTGATCCTGTGACCAGGTGACCCTGTGACCAGGTGATCCTGTGACCAGGTGATCCTGTGACCAAGTGATCCTGTGACCAAGTGACCCTGTGACCAAGTGATCCTGTGACCAGGTGACCCTGTGACCAGGTGATCCTGTGACCAAGTGATGTTAGTGTCAGCAGGTCAGCTGTTTGTCCTGACGTGTCTCTTGTGTTCTTTTCCCTGCTGTGACCTCTGATGACCTCTGACCCCACGATGATCTCTGACCCCACGGTGACCTCTGACCCCACGGTGACCTCTGGTGACCTCTGACCCCACGGTGACCTCTGGTGACCTCTGACCCCACGGTGACCTCTGATGACCTCTGACCCCACGGTGACCTCTGATGACCTCTGACCCCACGGTGACCTTGGTCCCTGACAGACGGCCGACATCCACAAGGTTTACCTGAGCTCCTTGCTCCTGGTCTACCTGCTGCAGTTTCAGAACCCGTCGCTGCTCAGCTGCCCTCTGCTCTGCCTCCTGATTGGCTCGCTGCTCGCGAGGTACTTCCAGGTAGAGTTCGAGCCCCGCCCCCAGCTCAGCACCTGTGAACGAGCGGCAGGTTTGAACATGTTTGTGTTCCAGAGGAGGATGAAGATGGGTCGTCTGCTGGCCCGGCTCATGAAGCTCTTCCTGCACTTCTACCTGGTGTTCACCTGCGGACTCACCTGTACTTACCTGCTGAAGGTGAGCTCAGGTAAGAGCAGCTGCTGAYCTTTGACTCCAGCTGACAGGTGTTCTCCTCCTCAGAAGCTCTCAGCTTCAGCTGACGACGACGTCCTGCTGAAGCTCCTGCAGGTGAAGTTTGGACTGAACTCCACCAGGTGAGCAGAACCTTCAGCCGGCAGGTGACCCGGTTCCTTTGAACCCAAATGAATCCTTTGATGTCTTCCTGCTTCAGTGACTTTGTGACGAACTTCCTGCTGTGTCAGGACGGGCTGCAGACACCGGGTCAGAACCTGTTCCTGAGGCTGACCCAGACCTCCGTCCTGCCCTTCTACGTCCTGGTTCTGACCGTCTGCCTGCTGTCGGCCCTGCAGGCCGTCTACAGGAGGCTCAGGTGAGGCGCTGCAGCTCTCACTTCCTGTTATATCACAGCTTCTGGTTCTGATGGTTCTGATGGTTCTGATGGTTCTGTTGGTTCTGATGGTTCTGATGGTTCTGTCTCCTCAGCGGTCAGCCGGTCGGCGCCGGCCTCAGGCTGGAGGACGGGCGGGTCGGGGAGCAGCCGGCGGTGGTTTATCACGTCCTGCACACGCTGCTCTTTGGTTTCCTCACTCTTCTGTTTGACGGGTCAGTTCTGCAGAACCCGGCCCGGTTCTGGAGGTTCTGATCAAGGTTGTAATCAGGTTGTGTCCTGCAGGGTGAAGTACGTTTGGACCCCGTATGTGTGCGTGTTCACGGCGTTCGGCGTGTGTTCTCCTGACCTCTGGATGACGGTCTTCAGGTGGCTCCGGCTGAAGTCGGTCCATCCTGTGGTTCTGGTCCGTTTGGTCCTGCAGGTTCTGGACCGGTGCTTTGGTTCTTTAGTAACTGATGAATCTTTGTCGTTACAGTCTCTGATTCTGAGCACAGCGGTTCCCACCATCATTGGTTTCAGTCTGTGGAGAGAGGTGAGCCCGGTTCTAAAGCTCGGCTCGGGTCGGGTCGGGTCGGGTCAGAACCTCTGCTCCTACAGCTGTGCTCCTCTCTCCTGTCTTACAGTTCTACCCTCGGGTCTTGGCGGAGCTGGCGGACCTGCAGGGGTTCTACGAGCCGGACACAGTGGAGCTGATCAACTGGATCAGGTCTGGTTTCTGTGGGTCTCATGAGGGCTGGTGTTCTGGTTCTGGTTCTGACTCTGGTTCTCCTGCAGGTCCCAGAGTCCAGCTGTGGCTCCAGCTGTGGCTGTGTTTGCTGGCAGCCCTCAGCTGCTGGGAACATTAAAACTGTGTTCTGGTTCTGTGGTGACCAGTTTACCTGTTTACTCTGACCTGCAGCTGCTGAGGAGGGCTGAGCAGGTGAGGTCCAGACCGGTTCTGTTCAGGTTCTGTTAACGTTCTGCTCACGTTCTCCTCTCCCTGCCTCAGAGCCTGCAGGTGTACTCCCTGAGGTCAGCGGAGGAGGTCTACAAGCGTCTGTCGGCTCAGAGGAGCAGCTTTGTGATCGTGGAGGAGTCGGTGTGCAACGAGCTGACCCTCAGGAGGAACTGCAGGATCAAAGACCTGCTGGACGTCTCCAACCAACACGTCAGTCTGTGACAGAGACACCTCACTCACTCATGTCCACCTGACTTATTTAACTCTGCGTGTCCTTCAGGTGGTCTACGACAGAGGACAGAAGCTGTCCTCCTCCAAACACGGACGCTTCTGTCAGGAGATCAAGAGGAACTACTCTCCGTACACCAACTACTTCACCCGGGTCTTCTGGAACCGCTCCTACCACGTCTACAGAGTCAACTCTGTCATCTCCTTCCAGTACTGAGAGTCCACAGAGACCCGGTTCACAGAGAGACCCGGTCCACAGAGAGCTCCGGTCCACAGAGAGCTCCGGTCCACAGAGAGACCCGGTCCACAGAGGACTGGGTCTCTGGTGTCCTGCAGATCTGCAGGTTTTTAAAGGGTCCAGAAACATGAAGGATCCTGGGTTTGACCCCAAACCAGGCTGTTAGATTTTACTGTTAATAAAAACACATTCAAACATTTACAGGTAAACTTTCAAAGTAAAGGTCCGAGATATTATTCTGATAATTAGTTTTTATCTGAGCTTTAACTTCTTTTATTTCTGTTACTGATGCAAAGTGAAACTCAGCTGAGCCTCCAGGTTTATCTTTAAATCACTAACAAGTTTATTAACTTAGTAGTTTTTTTATTTTTCTGTCCTCATATTATGATTAAATGTTTGAAACACTCCTAAAATGATCAGGAAGAGAAACTGTTGTAAAGAATTAAAAACAAACCAATAATAAAATGAATTGATTATTTTAACGATGGTTGAAAAATAAAAAATCAATTCATTTTATTATTTATTATTTTGCTCTCAGAATCCTGAAATGTGTTTATTTTATTTCCTTTAATGTATAAAATATTTGCTGCCTCAGTTTAGTTTCCTCAGATTGAGACGTTCAGATGTCAACAGATGAACCTGATTCAGTTTTACTGAATAAACTCAAAGATGACAGTTCATCACTGCAATTATTTGATTTTTAATGTTTCCTCTTTTTATTTCCAACATGTCAGCCTAAATTTAAAACCTTTACTTTTAAATTTAACAAAATTAAATTTAGGTATCAGTGGCTTCTCTATAAATAAAAATAAAAAACTGACATTTAAACAATTTATTCAGATCTTTTGAGAATTGTCAGCATTTTAAAACCCCTATTTAAATGTTATATTAACCTGCAGCATTTATTCAAACGACAGAACAGGAAGCTGGATCTTATCAAAATAAGAGCCCATGTAGAGCTGGATCTTATCAAAATAAGAGCGTGTGGAGCTGCAGAGTCTCTTAGACCAGCAGAAACCATAAATCTCTCTGAACGAGTACAAAAATAAATAAGCTCAACATCAAATAAACTTTAAACGACAAAAACAAGACAAACGGTTTAATTTAGTTAAACTTTCATTAATGCAAAAAACAAAACATTTCATTCAAACATTTGTTTCCTGTTTAGTATGAAACAAACTACAAGTTTAAATAAATTCTTATTTTATCAACAAAAACATTTAGATTCAAACCCTGAAGTGACCTTTCCGGCCTCCGTGTCTCCATGGCAACGACCCGGAAGCGGAAGCAGCGATGCCGAAGCGCAGCAGAAAGAAGAAGAATGTGAGAATCAGTGTTCGGCTGCTGCAGCTCGGTTCTTTCAGAGGTTTTGGGCTCGGTTGGTTCTGTTTGTCCTCTGCTGGTTGTTGAGCCGTGTGAAGGTAAGACAGGCCGCCGCTGCTGGAGCGGAACAGCCGGGAGAGTCGAGCTAACTGTGGCTTAACCGAGCGCTAAACACCGCTGTCTGTGTTAGCACAGCTAGCTTAGCATCATCAGCCCCGTTTGTTCTGACATATTTAATGAAACTGTTCTTATTCACTTCACTTCCCTTATTCATTKAAATTGTTTAAATAAAGACTTTAAATATTAACCTGTTTTTACAAAGTCAGCACATTTMGATACAACAAATAAAGATCAGCTGTGATTTCTGCTGCTTTTATTTCTGATGGGAGAAAAATAAAGGTTAATAAAGATTATAATTAGTCAGCACAGAGACTCAAAGTGTTGTTTAGATAAATAAACAGCCTGGTGTTCAGAGGTTCACTTCTTCTCAGGGTATTAGTTTTGGTTCAGTCTTCCTCCAGAATCATAAAGGACTTGGATCAGTTTATAACCCAACCTGAGACCCGGTTCTGCAGAACTGTTGTCTCACAGCACCGTCCTGTCCCTCTCTGTCCTTCAGGGGACGATGGGTTCTGAAGCAGCGGACCGGGTGGCCTCTGCGACCCGGCCCGGCACACCTCCTCAGATCTCCTGGTTCGAGTTCCTCCTGGACGGCAGCCTGCTGGAGGAACACCTGCAGAAAACCAGCCCGGGTCAGTACTCCTCTGGGTTCTGATGGTGAAAATCTGTTTGGATCTTGGTGCCGTGACAGCTCGTGTCCCCCCCACAGACCCAAGTCCAGTCCAGCTGATAGTCCAGTTCCTGGAGCAGGCCTCCAAACCGTCTGTGAACGAGCAGAACCAGGTTCAGCCGCCCGTGGACAACCGCAGGAACCGGACCCTGAAGCTGCTGGCGCTGAAGGTAGCGGCTCACATGAGGTGGGATCTGGACCTCCTGGAGAAAGGGTGAGTGGTGACCTCACAGAGGGCTTTTATTTTTTATTTTTAATGTTAGAGCGTGAAGCTCAGTCCAGACAGGTTCTAATGAGTGTGAAGGTCTCACAGCCTCACAGTGTTCAGGTTTTATCAGTGGGGGGTGGCAGGGAGGGGCCATGTGGACTAAAATATTTATCTCCATAACGATAAGTGACAATTAAAAAAACTATATTTGTGACACTTCAACAATTCATAAATCAAAACATTCAGCTCTTTCAGGCCATGTCTGCTATGACTTTTAGTATTTCAGCTATTTATACTTTTTTTTAGCTCTTTCACTTTTTTAGCCACATTTTTTGCCATTAAAAATCAGTGGARCTGTTTTTAAAATCCTTAAATCCTTCAAATAGTTTCTAAATCTTTACAAAACCTTACACAGTTTGTTCTGCTTCTGCTCTTTTTTACTCCCTTGTGCAAATTTTAGCTACCTTTTTTTTTTTTGCAAATTTTAGATTTTTTTCTGCTATTTCAGCTAAAATTCTGCTTTTTTCTGCTATTCTTCAGCTTTTTTTTAGCTTTTTTCTGCTACTTTGTGTTATTTAAGCTTCCTACAGGTTTCTGCTATATTCAGCTAACTGCTGCACTTTTAGCTAAGGTTCAGCTGGTGTTGGCTAAAGTTAGTTTTTTTAAGCTAAATACATATTTTTGTAGCTATTACAACTTATTTCAGCTAAATTCATCAAACTTCTGCTCCTTATGCATCCTTATGCTAATTAAAACATTTCCAGCTACGTTTTAGCTGTTTTACTGAAAACTTTGACTGTTTTAGCTGTTTTACTACAAATGATCAATTTTTAGCAGTTTTATGGGTTTTCTTCTGCTAGTTTAGAAATTTTTACAACCATTTCACCATCTGGCTGCTACTTCCAACTTAAGGCTGCTAGCTTTAGTTTATTTTTATGCTAATTTTAGCTGTTGTGCTGCTATATTAGCTAAATTTCTTCTTTCTTCTGCCCTTTTTTTACTTTTTTGTGATTCTTTCTGCTATTTGAGGTATTCATTCTTCTTACAGTTGCTTTCTGCTTTAATTGGGTATTTTAGCTTTTAGATTTTTTATGATTTCAGCTATATTTTTGCTCCTTTTTAACGTTTTTCTGCCTTTTTTTATTCTTTCAGTTGTTTTAGTTTAACTTACAATGACACTTTTGCTGTTAAACATTTTCAGCTGAATTTCAGCAGCAGACTTTCACACTAGCATCATCACAGGAAATGTAATTTCTGTAGTTCTTGGTTCTGATCCTSTGAGAGGAAGACTTCCCGTAGAACTCAGAGTCTGGCAACAAATCCTTCCTGTTTCAGTCTGACCACCCCGGTGCTGAACATGCTGCTGAACGAGCTGCTGTGTGTCAGCAAAGTGCCGGCAGGAGTCAAACACGTGGACCTGGACCTGTCCACCCTGCCCCCCACCACCGCCATGGCCGTCATCATCTACAACCGCTGGTGAGCAGCTGGAACAGAGGCCGAGGTGTCTGTGTGTGCAGGAGCTAACCCTGACTCTGAGCTGTGCTTGTGCTGCAGGGCCATCAGAACCATCGTGCTGAGCAGCTTCCCAGAGAAACAGAACAAACCTGGACCTCATCAGATGAACATGTAAACCAGCTTTCTTCACATGTCCTCAGTGAATCTGTCTTTTTACAACACTTCACTTCCTGTCTTGTGTTCAGGTTAAACACTTCACTTCCTGTCTTGTGTTCAGGTTAAA
>NW_013952842.1:412268-414610 GCF_001266775.1 Austrofundulus limnaeus | reverse complement strand
AATGTGAGCAGCTTCTCCCCGGCAGACTTTATTGTTTTCATGTTTCTCTTTATTATTAGCATGCTTAGCTAATGTTCAGCTGATATTAGCTAAAGTTAGTTTGAATTACTTGAATTTGGCTCATTTTTGATATGAGCTAAAATTAATACATTGGTAGCTGACACATTGGTACATTGGTATGACTTAGCTCTATCATAAAGAGCAGCTGAAAAAAAAGATGGCCGCCAAAGCTAGTTTTAAAGGTTTTTACTCAGCGACTGTTTGAGGTTTTGACATGGAAACTGATGTACTGTAGCTGAGAGCTCATCACATGTTGAAGCCTCAAAAAACTTCAACAATTGTAGCCAAAACTTTTTTCCCATTGGAAATGAATGGAGTTTTATTCAACAGCCTTAAATTTCTTCATAATGTTTCTAAATCGTTACAGAAGCTTACACGTTATATCCTGGTTTTGCTCCTATTAAATTCCTTGTGACAATTTTAGCTACTTTCTGGCTAGTTTTAGCTTTTTTCCTAGTATTTTAGCTATATGTCTGTCCTTTTCTGTTATTCTGTTGCTAATTACTTTTCTGTGCTTCTTTCTGCTGATTTGAGTTGTTTATGCTTCTTACAGTTGTTTTTTGTTCAGCTAATTTAGCTTTTTATGCTAATTCAGCTATATTTTTGCTTCTTTTTTACTGATTTTCTGCCTTTTTTTTCTTCTTTCAGCTTTTCAAGTTTAACTTACAATAAAACTTTTGCTGTTAAACATTTTCAGCTCAGTTTCAGCAGCACTAACATTGTTGCAGTAAAAGCCTTTAGCTGTTATTTGTTGTGTTTGCTGGCAGCTGAAGGAGCAGGCAGACGACTCCATCAGGGTTCTGGAGGGAGCGCTCTGCTTGAAGAAAGACTTCTACATCCACACCCTGAGGACTCTGGACCTGATGGGTTCTGACGCTGCAGCCAACGGAGAGACGGAGTCGTCCACGGCCGGGCTTCAGATCAGCGCCGACGAGCTGCACTGTCAGGTGAGCCGCTGGCCGAGCCGGGGTTCCTCACAGCGATGGGTTTTCCTCTGAGCTCTGACCCGTTTCAGGTCCACTACGATCTGGGAGGGATCTTCTTCCAGCAGGGCTGCACGGACCAATCAGCTTACGAGAAAGCCCGGGACCACTTCAGACAGACCAACGAGCTCCTGAAGAAGGTACCACCACCCAGTAATGTTTACTCTCCTCATCCTGACCCGAATGGACTCATCAGGGTTCTGTGTCTCAGCTGGACCAGGCGGTCCACGTCCACCTGGATGGGAAGCGTCTGGCAGGATACTGGAACGCCTGCAAGGCTCTGACCGGAGACCGTGACCCATCTGACCCCCACACCACCCAGTACGACCAGATCAACAGCCTGATCCGGACCCACAACTACCAGGTGGGACAGACAGCAGGTGGGACCCGCTCCGCTCCAGAACCTGACCCAGAACCTGACCCTGACCCTTCTCTTTCAGGCCCTCATCGAAGCCTTCATCAGAGACAACACGTCCCTCAGTCTGCAGAGACACTTCAGACACTCCGTCCTCAGGGAGTTCCTCTACAAGGTCCAACAAGGGTGAGGTCTCCAGTCCAGCCCCGGCTCTGTTGGTTCTGTGTCCAGGTCTGAAGTCCAGTCTGTCTCTGGGTGCAGGGAGTCCAGTCTGGAGAACGTGTGTCACAAGCTGTGTGTGTGTAACGCCGTCAGAGACGCCCTGGAGGGACAGATCCTCAGCGTGGGTTTCCAGCAGCTGCTCCTCAAACCCAGCAGACACAGTGTGGACTTCATGCTGGAGGTCCTGGAGCTCATCTGGTCCTCAGGGTCTCACCTGGTCCTCAGGGTGTCCATCTGATCCAGATCAGCTGCTCTAACAGCCTGTTTGTCCTGCAGGTCTGCACTCGCTCTCTGGAGACGGACCGTCCGTCCGAGGCGTCCAGGAGGAGCATGGCTCGCTTCTTAAGGTGAGTGACCCGGTTCTAGCTCAGCTCCAAGTCTTCTGTGGGCTCAGAGCAGACCTAAAACCTGCCTGTGGTGCAGGACTCTGTGTGAAGGCCTGGAGGACCTGTCCCTGGTCTTTGTGGTGACGTCTCACAAACTGTTCCTGGAGCTGCTGAAGGATGAGGAGAGGAAGACTCTGCTGGAGCAGATGAGGAAGAGGGCGGCCACCGTCAACCTGAGCGCCAAACCTCTGCCCTCTTTCTACGACATCCCAGGTACCTGAGCCTCCAGCTGGTCCTCGTGGTCCTGCTCTGTTTCAGACCTCAGCCTCCAGCTGGTCCTCGTGGTCCTGCTCTGTTTCAGACCTCAGCCTCCAGCTGGTCCTCGTGGTCCTGCTC
>NW_013952842.1:407083-411280 GCF_001266775.1 Austrofundulus limnaeus | reverse complement strand
CCTGTTGACGACCCACCTGTTGACGACCCACCTGTTGACGACCCACCTGTTGACGACCCACCTGTTGACAACCCACCTGTTGACGACCCACCTGTTGACAACCTGTTAACGACCTGTTTACGACCCACCTGTTGACGACCCACCTGTTGACGACCCACCTGTTGACGACCCACCTGTTGACAACCCACCTGTTGACGACCCACCTGTTGACGACCTGTTAACGACCTGTTTACGACCCACCTGTTGATGACCCACCTGTTGACGACCCACCTGTTGACGACCCACCTGTTGACGACCTGTTAACGACCTGTTGATGACCCACCTGTTGACGACCTACCTGTTGACGACCCACCTGTTGACGACCCACCTGTCTCAGACCTGCTCCTCTCCCTCCACAGCTTCAGCCAGTGTGAACATCGGGCAGCTGGAGCAGCAGCTCATCCTGTCCCTGGACCCCCGCAGGATCAGACAGATCCTCATCGAGCTCCAAGGTCTGGCAGAGAGACCCTTCTGGAGGGTCAACAGTAAGGTGGGCTCACACCTGACAGGTAGGAGCAGGAAGTCCTGCTGGACTGAACCTGTTGTGTTTGCACAGTGGGAGGTTCCTGCAGAATACTCCAGCATCATCCTGGGGATCAAAGACCCCCTGACCAAAGACCTGGTCTACATCCTGATGGCTAAAGGACTCCACTGCACCTCCATCAAGGTGTGGAGGGAAACTCTACCTGTACCTGTACCTGTACCTGTACCTGTGGCACCACGCTCACTGGATCCTGTCCTTCACTGTCAGGACTTCGGCCACGCCCGGCAGCTCTTCTCCTCCTGCCTGGAGCTGGTCACAGAGTTCTCCCCGAAGCTGCGGCAGGTCATGCTGAACGAGATGCTGCTGTTGGAGGTCCGAGCTCACGAGACGGCGGCGGCCGAGGGCAGCAAGGAGCGACCGCCGCCCGACCTGGTCAGCAGGGTCCGAGGCTACCTGGAGATGAGGATCCACGGTGAGTGAACCACTCTCAGCTGCCATCTTGAATTAGGAAAACAGATCAGGACCCCTGGTCTGAGYGGTCCTGATGTGTCTCCAGATGTTCCTCTGCGTCAGGTGATCGGTGAGGAGAGCGTGGCCTTCATGTTGAACTGGAGAGAGAACGACTACCTGACCCTGCAGGTGCCTCCGTCTCTGCTCATGAGCAACCCCTACATCAAGGTAACGTTGCTTTAGGGCTCAAACCGTTCCTCAAATTATTSGATTACARAACATCCTCGAGGTAAATTATCTGCCTGGAAGCTTCGTAAAAACACATAAAATAATCAGCACACTTTCACCTGCCTGGAAGCTTATTTGTGTTACACAATGCTACCATGTTAGCGCTTCCGCTAACCGTTACACTGTTGACACGTGTATGCTTGCTAAGAGCTATATTTAGCTTTAGAAGAGGATGAAGAGTGACGAAACAAAGTGCCCAAAAAACGACAAATTATAAAAATCATGGGAACATTTAAAACTAAACAGAGAAGACAACAAAGAGCTTCACATCCTCGATGTTTCTGCACCGGAACACAAACTGCTGCATGTAGCGAACACGTCCAGAGTTAACAACAGGTATTTGTTTACATTACCTTTGGTTCCCTTAATCTGTGATAATCTGTCAGATTACAGGTGTACAAGGAGGAGGTGTATTTAAGCTAACGTTATTTGTGCTGACTAATCATGGTGACCTGGCAGGGTTTTATTAAAGTGTGTAAGTTGTGTGATTAAAAACATTTACTGTAAGTTTGTCAGATAAAAATAAAAACACAACAACAGATTAACAGCTTGAGCTGAAACACTTTTATTTGTTGAAATGCTTTTATCTTAGTTTAAATGATACTTGGAGTAAATGTTTCAAGTTTAAAAGTATTTATAGAAGATAGTTGGATTTTTTAAAATTATTTCCTGCTGTTTTTCATGATTTTAGCCTTCATTATACTGTTATATTTTTTTTATAGCTAAACAGTCAAGATCTTTAAATGGGAACACTGCACCAAACTAAGAACAGTCTTAATAAAAATATGAACTTTTTGTTAAAATTAACAAGTGAACTCTACAAAACTTAATTGCAACACCCAAATGTTTATATTACACATTCAGTTTTCCAGTCCATAATAATAAATTTACAGCGTTTAGATTTTTCTGTGATGGTTAAAAATGATTCATTGACAAAGTGTTTTTAATTAATGCCTCCTCAAACCTCACATATATAAATATCAGGGCTGCAACGACACAGAAAACTCACAGTTCGGTTCAATACTTTAGTCTCACGGTTCAATATTTTTTGATTAAAAAAAGAGAAATGTCCATGCCCCTTTTAAACTTGTAATTTATTTAAATTAATTATGAACATTTGTTTAACCTCAAAAGTCCAGTTTTTAAATTAAATGTTGYTGAAACAGCAAGTTTCTCAGTGGATCTGAGCTCAAAAATACAGCCTAGGTGGAGTAGTCGAACACAGATCCACTGATCCTTCAACACAGAGCATCTTCAGAAGACAAGTTGATAAAGTAAATGTTAAAAATCTGTATTGTTCCATACACAGTGTGTGTTGAACCTAAAGTACTGTTTGATACGGTTTGATGCAGGTACGTGTTGTTGTTGCAGCTCTAATAAATACAAACAAGTGGAGCTTAAAACACATTAATTAATACAACTGATGTTGTAATTTGACTTTGATTGCAGCAGGTGTGTATTACCCCTTCACAATAATAAATAAGTGTATTTCTTATAAAATAAGCTTAAATAATTACTGCAGAACATGACAGGTTTTTAAATATCTGATTACTCGTCAGAATAATCGATAGATTAATTGATTACTAAAATAATCATTAGCTGCAGCCCTAGTTGGTTTCCCACAGAGCTTTCAGGAAACTGGTTTCCCCGGATCAAACCGTCCCTCCTCTCCCCCCGCAGCTCGGCCAGCTCCTGGCCTCCACCTGCAAAGAGCTGCCAGGTCCTAAAGAGAGCCGGCGCACAGCCAAGGAGCTGTGGGACGTGGTGGTCCTGATCTGCAGCGTGTCGCTCCAACACAAGCGCAGCAGCGACGGCCGTCTGGGTCTGATCAAACAGAGGGAGTCGTCTCTGGGCATCCTGCAGAGGTGAGGCAGCAGCAGCACATCTCAGGCCTCCAGCTGCTCCAAACCAGTTCTTCTGACTCCTTCTGATGCTTTTCTTCTGCAGGAACAAGTTCATCACCTTCATCAAGAAGCTCAGAGTGAGTGAGTGCACAATGCTTCAGGCTACATGTTGGAGGGCGGGGCTTAATTCTGCCTCTGTTTCTGTCAGGAGCCGCTGGTCCTGACCACTCTCATCTCTCTGTTCGTCAGACTGCACAGCATCGTACGAGTGCGTCCCGTATTTTATTCACTAACATTTATCCAGACGGCAGGACCATGGCTGTCTTCAAACCAGAGATTAGTTCAGTAAATATTTCAGTTTTTGTGACTCGGCTCTGTTTCCCTCCTCAGGATGACATCGTTAATGAAGTGACAGCAGAACATCTCTCCATCTGGCCGTCCTCTCTTCCAAAGTAAAACTGCTCTGTTAAAGTTGATGAACTCCATCTTTCAGCTGTAAACTCTCACCTGTTTGTTTGTTTGTGTGTTTGTTTGTTTGTTTGTGTGTTTGTGTGTGTGTTTGTAGCATTCAGGCGGTGGACGTGGAGGCTGTAGCTGTCACCGTTAAAGAGCTGGTGTCTTACGCTCTGACCCTGAACCCCAACAACCAGTCATGGCTCGTCACGCAGGCCGACATCTACTTCGGTCAGCAGATGAGACTGGATTTAGACCGACCTGTTAACAACTGACCTGTTAATGACTGACCTGTTAACAAACGACCTGTTAACGAGCTGTTATTAATCTACCTGTTAACGACTGACCTGTTAACGACTGACCTGTTAACGACTGACCTGTTAACGACTGACCTGTTAATGACCTGTTAATGACTGACCTGTTAACAAACGACCTGTTAACGAGCTGTTATTAATCTACCTGTTAACGACTGACCTGTTAACGACTGACCTGTTAACGACTGACCTGTTAATAACCTGTTAATGACCGACCTGTTAATGACTGACCTGTTAATGACTGACCTGTTAACGACTGACGTGTTAACAAGCTGTTATTTATCTACCTGTTAACGACTGACCTGTTAACGACTGACCTGTTAAC
>NW_013952842.1:398456-405766 GCF_001266775.1 Austrofundulus limnaeus | reverse complement strand
GCTGTTATTAACGACCTGTTAATGACTGACCTGTTAACGAGCCGCTAACGGCTGACCTGTTAACGAGCTGTTATTAACGACCTGTTAATGACTGACCTGTTAACGAGCTGTTATTAATGACCTGTTAACGACTGACCTGTTAACGACTGACCTGTTAACGAGCTGTTATTAACGACCTGTTAATGACTGACCTGTTAACGAGCTGTTATTACTGACCTGTTAACGACTGACCTGTTAACGACTGACCTGTTAACGACTGGCCTGTTAACGAGCTGTTATTAACCGACCTGTTAACGACTGACCTGCTAACGAGCTGTTTCGTGTCCCTCAGTGACCAACCAGTACTCTGCTGCAGTGAACTTCTACCTGCAGGCCGGAGCCGTGTGCTCTGACTTCTTCAGCAAACCTGTTCCTCCTGACGTGTACACGGACCAGGTGAGAGCAGCACACCTGAGGAGGAGGAGCTCATCTTCATCTTTAGAGCAGATTTGTTTGTTATCTGGTCGTTAAAGATGAATACACGTTAGAGCTGACATGTCTCCTCCAGGTGCTGAAGAGGATGATCAAGTGCTGCTCCATGATGAACTGTCACACTCAGGTCAGAGGTCACCTCAGGTCAGCAGGTGTGTGGCGTACCTGTCTGTGTACCTGACGTCTGCTTGTCCTCAGGTGGCCGTTCTGTGTCAGTTCCTCAGAGAAGTCGACTACATGACGGCGTTCAAAGCTCTCCAGGAGCAGAACAGGTAGGAGCCCACAGAACACGCCCACTTCCTGTTCCCGTCAGAACGTTCTGACGGGAACAGGAAGTGGGCGTGTCTAACGCACTGCGTCCACAGCCACGACGCCATGGACTCGTTCTACGACTACATCTGGGACGTGACCATCCTGGAGTACCTGACCCGTATCCTTCCTGTCAGTCACTGTCGGGCTTGAAGGACTTGTCTTCCTCAGGTTGTGTTCCTGAAGCTCACCTCAGATATCCACCACAAACGAGGAGAGACGGAGAAGAGGCAGATAGCTGTGAGTGGTTAATATCTTACCTGCTCCACAAACACACTTTATCAGAACAATAATCCTGCTGGGTTTCAGTCTCTAATCAGATTAAATGAACACAACTGTTCTGGTTCATGTTTTACTCCCATCTCTGGCTCTTTTATTTTGGTAGCAATAGGAAGTGACCTGTTTTATCTTGTTCCTCTCACCTGTTCAGGTGAAAGCCATCGGGCAGACGGAGCTGAACAGCAGTAACCCAGAGGAAGTTCTGCAGCTCGCCGCTCACAAGAGGAAGAAGAGGTTCCTGCAGGCCATGGCCAAACTCTACTTCTAACCCCTGTGGGAGAAACGGACTTTTATTTTGTAAAATATGATCAGTTTACCTGTTTCCTGTTTGTTCCTGATGTTCAAATAAAAGCAGCAGAAGAAACCAACAACAAGGAAGTATTTATTGTGCAAAAGGACTCCAGAGACCGGTTGTGGAGAGCAGCTCAGTGACTAACAGGAAACCAGAAACCAAACTGTGCTAACCCCAGACGTACAGAGGAGTGGGTCAGAATCCCTCCACAACCAGGTGAGGGTCTGATCAGGGTCTACAGAGAACCACAGAGGTCTGATCAGGGTCTACAGAGAACCACAGAGGTCTGATCAGGGTCTACAGAGAACCACAGAGGTCTGATCAGGGTCTACAGAGAACCACAGAGGTCTACGGTGAGGGTCTGATCAGGGTCTACAGAGAACCACAGAGGTCTACGGTGAGGGTCTGATCAGGGTCTACAGAGAACCACAGAGGTCTGATCAGGGTCTACAGAGAACCACAGAGGTCTACGGTGAGGGTCTGATCAGGGTCTACAGAGAACCACAGAGGTCTACGAGCTGCTGGACCCACCCTGCTTCTAAAACAAGTCTGATAAAAGTTTCTACAGGTTTTATCTTGAAGTTTCAGCAGTATAAATGGTCCACAGGTTCAGGGTCTGAGGTGGTCTTCAGAAATCCTTCTTAGCACCAACCAGAAGTCTAAAGAGAAAAAATAACAGRAAATTATTCAAATCTCCATCTATAAAAGGCTTGATTCAGCTGGGAACAAACAAATGTTAACGAGCAGAACAAGGATTATTTTAATTTAAGCTGAAGACGAGGCTCAGTAACGCTGCACCTTTCACTTCCTGCTGCGAAGCATCAAGTGGGAAGTTCAGTCAGTTTTCTGTCACATGGAATGAAGAGAGGAAACCAGACGTTTGACTTTCAGCTCCGACTGAACAAAATGAAGCTGCTGGAGTCAGTTTTGATCATCCTGCTGTGCTGCTTTCATCAAGGTCAGATCCTTTTTACAGCTTTCACAGGTGGATTTATTTCTGCTTCTGAACGCTGCTTAGACTGAGATTAATAAATTTAATCTAGACTGAAGCAGGTAACTTCCTCTGAGATCAGGTTTGGTTTTTAAAGCTGAACTGATTTAACACTTTATTCTGGTAAAATAAAACTTTTATTCAATTAAACTGTGTTTTTAAATGATTGAAGTTAAACCAGCAGAACCTGATGATAAAAGCGTTCATTTTTGTCAAAGTTCTTATTTTTCTAATATTTTGTTCAAATGAAAGTTTGAGAAACATTCAGTTGATTTAATCCGATCTTTTCTCCTCAAACCCAGAATAAACCTGGTTTGGATGCAGAGGTAAACCATGATGTTTTTCTTTCAGCCGGAGGAAGAGCCGAGGTGAACCAGACTGAGGCCGGTCAGACGCAGGAGTCCAGCAGTGAGTCAGCGCTTTACCTGCACAGCTTGATTAACCTGTTTACCTGTAATGTTCATGTGGGTCCAGGAGCAGCTCTGAGCTCAGGCTGCAGCTGCTACAGGAAGTCTGCGTGACCTCGTTAGSAAATGCATCTTGGTGGATTTCTGCAGCTGCATCAAACTGAAGCAGAATCTGCTCTTTGTTCTCTGCGAGCTGCTGCTGCACCAAAACGTTCAGCCACAAACGACAGCCGAAACTTTTCTTTTTTCTTTAATTTGATTCACTAAAACAAGAAAAATCCATATACAGTTAAAAACAAAACAATTTATACATGAAATGAAAAGAAGCAGAGAAAAAAATCTTAAAATGTCTGCTCTTTTCTCTCTAAAACATAATATTAATAAAATAATAATAAAATATAAATATTAAATAATATAAGATAGATCTTTGTCATTGTTGCACTGAAAAGAACACTGCAGTCCACAGACAAAAAACAAAATAATTTTGCAGCTCCCATAGTGCAAATAAATCAGAACGTTAAAAAAAGATAAAATAAGAGGTAGAAAAATATTTAAAAATAAGATAAAATAAGATAAAAAACAACAGTAGCAGCCATAAAGTGTCAGGTGAACATTATTGCACATAACCGTAGTTTTACCAAGTTAACCATGTGTGTGTTTAGAACTGCTGTTGGATAAAAACTGTTCTTAATGTTTGTTCTGGTCCTAACATGTAAAATAATAATAATATAAAATAATAAACAGGTATTTTACAGACTCAAACTTTGAAACAAAAACAGCATCGGTTCACTGAACAGTTTGGAGATAAAACTTAGTATCATTTTTTCAACAAAGCAGCTTTTTCATGATTTTAAATATTTAAATTGTTCTGGAAGTTTTAATTTCCTCATCAGGATTATTCTATAAACTTACTGARTTACACATTTATTTAGACTAAAACAAAAAGGAGGTTTTTAAAAATCTCTATTCCCTAAAGATTATATTTTAAAGTTTAAGTGAATATTTACAGATAATATATGTTTATTTATTATATATTTTTATCAGCATTATATATGACATAAAATACTATAATCTACCAAATCATAAAACTTCTATAATTGAAATCTGTTGGATGATAATGTTTTCCAATAATTAAATTTTTTAAAATAAAATAAAAATAGTATTATAACAGTTAACATATATTAAATGTGGTACAATCACTGAGTTATATAATATATACATAATTTAAGAACTCTTTCACTTTATTCAACAAATAGTTTTTCTACTTTCATCCTTAAATAATTAATGTGTAATCTCCAGATCAGCTTCTCATTAATGACATTTAAACATTTAATTTAACTGATTCTTTAAATTCAAACATTAATTCTGGATGAAGCTTCAACATGTTTCCTTCTGTTAATAATCATGTGGTTTGTTTTGTCCAAATTCAACTTATTTAAATGAAACCAGGTTTGTACGATCTCTGACATTTGTTCAGTATTTTCACCACAACAGAAAAATGTGTCGTCAGCAAACAAAATACTTTTTCAAAGCTTTGAAACGCTGATTAATTCGTTCAGATATAACCCAGATACAGCTCAGAGGCATCAGATATGACCCCCGCATGTACTAAAGCACCAACGCACCACAACTCAGGAGAATGATTTTTTTTTGGGGGGGGGCTCATTGGTGGACCGATGGATAGCCCTTCATCAGAGCTAAACAAAACAAAAAAATAAGTAAATAAAACTGAAGCTCCTATGTTGAACAGTTTTTGAGTTATAAGCATTTTGTATGTCCAGACACCCCATTTTCAGATGGAGCCCCCTCCTCAAATACGGGGTCTATGGTAAAACCGTTGGGTGGTGYAGTGTAGGTCGGACTCATCTACAGTCCTGACTAATGTCACATTGGTCGGTGCAGTTGTTTCTGGGATACAGTCGACCAGAAATGTTAAAAAAAAGTTAAATAAACATGATGACCCAGTGCGGGGGTCATAATGAACAGCTCTGCTCCGAACACAGAACCCTGAGGAACTCCACATTTAATATTACAGAGTTCAGATCTGACATTATTTAACCGAACAAACTGTTTCCTGTTGTTCAGAGAAGTAGAAACCTGCTGTAGTGTCGATCCTCTAACGCTGTATTTATTCAGCTTTTCAAAGAGAATACTGATCAATAGTGTTGAAAGCTTTAAATAAAAAATAAATACTAAATACTATTTTTAATTAGCAGCCGTTTTTATCTCAGTTAATTCCATGAGAGCCATTAATGTAGAATTATTTGTTTTAAACCCAAACTGTCTGCTACTTAAAATATTCTGTTTATGAGTTGATCTAATTTAATCACAAATAAATTCTGTAAAATCTTTGAAAACTGTGTAACAAAGATATTCGTCTGTGGTTGTTCAACACATTTATCACCGTTCTTAGAGAGGAATTATCTTGGCTGTTTTCATGTTTGGAAATATTCCTGTTGAAAATGATAAATTATAAATGTGAACAATTAAATAACACAGTTAAATCATGTCCACCCAGCCTTTTGATCCTTTTATCTACAAGCTGTTTTACAATATTCAGTATTTCTTCTTCATCAGTTTCACCAAGATAAATAATTTTGGTACAWCCCATGACTTTTATTATTTCAGCTGCAAAACAACATTCACAAAGTATTTATTAAATAAAATTATTATCTGACTTTGATCATAGGTTCCTTCAGTCGTCTTTTACAAAGTATTTTACTCAGAGTTACAGAAAAACACTCAGTTTAACCAGAAATGAGTTTATTTTAGGATTTAAACCTGAAACTCAGTCTCACTAAAATCAAAACAATTCATCCAAAGTTTCAGATATTTTACTAACAGGAAGTGTTTCTGTGCCCTCAGGTGATCTTTACGTTCAGAACCTGACAGGTAAATGCAGCTGGACCCTCAGGAGGTCTGGAAACAGGAGCAGAGACCCGGTCCTCCTCTTACCGGACTCTGTGGACCTGCTGGCTGAAGGGGTCTGCCAGGACCTGGACTGTGGAGGAGTCTATCATGTGGACCGAAGCAGCCGGACCACCAACAGCAGCTGCTATCATGGCTGCTCCCACCAGGACCACCGTCTGCAGAACTGCTCCCAGTCTGTGGGCAGYACCTGCTCTGAGATCCACCAGGTGGACTGTGGTGAGACTATAAGGTCCAGCTCTCTCTAGAGTCTGGTTCTGGTTCTGATGACCCCTCCTGCTGTCGTAGGGGGGTAACTGGATCTTCCTGGCTCTAACTGAGACTCTTGTCTTCCTCAGGACACGGGGCGGTCCGGTTAGCTGGAGGTTTGGACCGCTGTGCCGGCCGGGTGGAGATCTGGAAGGACGGGGAGTGGGGGACGGTCTGCGACGACCAGTGGGACCTGAGGGACGCCAACGTGGTCTGCGCCCAGCTCGGCTGTGGGTACGCCCTGAACGCCACGGGTCAGGCCGGCCCGTTTCCCCCCGGCAGAGGACCGGTCCACCTGGATGAGCTGAACTGCACCGGGGACGAGGACGACCTGTGGACCTGCCCGTCTGCACAGGACCAGTCCGACTGTGGACACAAGGAGGACGCCGGGGTGGTCTGCTCAGGTCTGACCCAGAACAACAAAAACCTCAGGACCCAACAGGTTCTGGTCGGGTCAGGAGTTTCAGATCAGTCTGATTTACTGTTGGGAACGACCCGGTTCTGTTGGGTTTGTTTACAGTCAAAGAGCCGAAATTTACTGAAACAGCTGAAACTGAGCTGATGAAGATGAAACAAGCAAAACGCTAGCTGAAAGCTAAAGCAGCAGAAGGCTAGCTGAAAGCTAAATCAGCAGAAGGCTAGCTGACAGCTAAAGTAGCAAAACGCTAGCTGAAAGCTAAAGCAGCAGAAGGCTAGCTGAAATCTAAAGCAGCAGAAGGCTAGCTGAAATCTAAAGTAGCAGAAGGCTAGCTGAAATCTAAAGCAGCAGAAGGCTAGCTGAAAGCTAAAGCAGCAGAAGGCTAGCTGAAAGCTAAAGTAGCAGAAGGCTAGTCCGGTCAATAATAACTAAATAATTAAGTATACTAATAAGACAGAACCTGAGTAGCTGAAGAGTTGAATGTTTGATGAGGAAAATGTAAATAAATAGTTTATTTGCTGTAATTTTTACATATTTCTGTGTTTCTCTGTCCAGAGATGAGAGCTGTCCGACTGACCGGAGGTTTGGACCCATGTTCTGGTAAAGTGGAGGTCCATCGTAACGGCAGCTGGGGGACGGTGTGTTATAACTGCTGGTCCAGAGAAAAGGCTGCCATGGTGTGCTCCATGCTGCAGTGTGGGCCCGAGCCCCTCAACTACTCAGCATTCAACCCTCCTTTCACTGAAAACCAGGGGACACCGTCGTATTATTACCTTCACTGTGGAGCTCACGAGAGCCTCTGGCACTGCAAAGAATTCATCAACAATCCAAATTTATGTCGTTCRTCCAAACCTTCAGGTGTCATCTGTAACGGTGAGGACTGCTTTGGGTTTTCTGAAGCAGGAAACATTTTTATTCTGCTTTAAATCACATTCTTACACTTATGGGACTCGGGGGGGGGGGGGG
>NW_013952842.1:393454-397858 GCF_001266775.1 Austrofundulus limnaeus | reverse complement strand
TCAGTGTCTTGCCCAGGGACACTTTGACATGTGACTGAACAGGTGGAACTGAACCACCAACTCTCTCATTAGAGGACTCCTCTACGTACTCTGACCACTTTAACTCCGCCCACTTCAAGGTTTACATTTGTTTTCTGCAGGTTCTCTGGGCCTTCTTCCTCCGCCCACTGAGAGTCCAGCTGTGTTCAACTCCACAACCACAGCATGTAAATATTTACAAGTACTAGTACTACCATCAATACTACTATAATAACAGCAATACTAACAGTACGAGCACAACTAATGTCCCTGTGAGTTATGAGCAAGACGTGATGAAGATGTCTCTGTTAATGAACAGGAAGTGATGAAGATGTCTGTGTTAATGAACAGGAAGTGATGAAGGTGTCTCTGTGTTAATGAACAGGAAGTGATGAAGGTGTCTCTGTGTTAATGAACAGGAAGTGATGAAGGTGTCTCTGTGTTAATGAACAGAAAGTGATGAAGATGTCTCTGTGTTAATGAACAGGAAGTAATGAAGATGTCTCTGTTAACAGGAAGTGATGAAGGTGTCTCTGTTAACAGGAAGTGATGAAGATGTCTCTGTGTTAATGAACAGGAAGTGATGAAGATGTCTCTGTGTTAATGAACAGGAAGTAATGAAGGTGTCTCTGTTAACAGGAAGTGATGAAGGTGTCTCTGTTAACAGGAAGTGATGAAGATGTCTCTGTGTTAATGAACAGGAAGTGATGAAGATGTCTCTGTGTTAATGAACAGGAAGTGATGAAGGTGTCTGTGTTAATGAACAGGAAGTGATGAAGGTGTCTCTGTGTTAATGAACAGGAAGTGATGAAGGTGTCTCTGTTAATCCAGATGCAGTGACCACAGCAGCTGCTCCTGTTAAAGATCCACCATCTCCAGAGCTCCTCAGCACCATCGCTCTGTCCCTGCTGCTCCTCATCCTCCTCATCATCAACACGGTTCTGTGCTGCCTGTACAGACGACGCCACGGTTAGCACCTCCTGCGGGTGGCGCTGAGATTTGTCCTGTTAACTTGTTTTACTTGCAGCAGAACTTAAAGTTTAGGATCTTAAACGGTGTTTCTGTGTTTCTTGTGCAGCTTTCTTGCTCCAGAAGGTCCGCTCCTTCCAGCGCGGTCCAGGTGAACATGCTCAGAACAACTACAAGGACTCGGTGAACCTGGTGAAGGTCACAGCCAACCCTGAGCAGAGCGACAGTAAGACATGCCTCAGAGCAGAGGGTTCTGCTTCATACTAATCACTGCTCAGCTAACATCACAACCTGCTCCTGTTCATGGAGTCTTGTCTTGTTTTGTTCTGTCAAGTCCTCATCTCCAGCTCCAGGTTTCTGTGGACACAGCTTAGTAGCGCTGACAGCACGTCAGTAGACACAGACTATGAGCAGAGCGACCCAAACACTGACCCGTCTGTCCGTTTATCCACCTTCCACAGTGAGCGCCCTCCTCCTTCTCCTCCTTCTTCCCCTCCGTTCTCTTTGCTTCTTGTGTTTTTCTGCATGTTGCGGTCGAGCTGCAGTTTGTTTGCAGATCAGTTCTGAACGGAGGGTTTGCAGGATGTCACCTCATCTAACTGCTGCACCGTGTCGTTCTGCAGATTCTCAGCGGTACAGAACCAACGTTAACCCTTTGATGAGGCCTCCGTGTCTGCAGAGGCTGAGTGAAGAAGGTGAGTGTGCAGAGGCATGACCCGAACAGGAAGTAGCTGCAGTTGATGATAACTAACAAAACAAACAGGAAGTAGCTACAGTTGATGACTAATAAAACAAACAGGAAGTAGCTACAGTTGATAACTAATAAACAAACAGGAAGTAGCTCCAGTTGATGATAACTAATAAAACAAACAGGAAGTAGCTCCAGTTGATAACTAACCTGTAATAACTGCTTTATTGAACAGAACACAAACAGGAAACTAAATCAGGACAGAGGAGAGAAACTAAACTTTAACAATAAAATATAAAACAAGTCAAAGTTTATGTATTTTAAATTTTCCGACACAATCTGAGGTGAAGAAATGATCTCCAGTTTGTTTATATTTCAGGCCCTGAAGCTGGAAACGAAGCACCTGCAGGTTTTACTAACTTTAACGGAGGAGCCTCAGATCCTAAAAACCACCGAGTGTCCAAGCTGTCCGAGGACTCCTTCGACTCCTCCAGCACCTCCTCTGATGAATGCTATGAGAACCTGATCCCCGACGGCGCCGGTGGGTCCAGTTTATTCATAAACTCTGGAACAGATTTYAATCTCAGTGTTTAGTTTTGACTCTTGACTTAATGTTTTCAGGTCAGAGTGCGTTTTTAGAGTTAGAGTGTGGAAAACTGATGTTTCTGTTTTCTGAGTGGGAGGAACTGATGAGACAAACTGAAACCTTTTCAACTGTTCCCTCTGGGTTTACAGAACCAGAACCAACCCAGGCGCCGGTGCCCCACCCCCATATGCACTATGGGCCTAACACCCACTTCATGTTCGGGTCAGAACCGAAGCWGCAGTCTTCAGGTGAGCGACACCTGACAGATGCTACAGACGTGGGATTTACAGGTTTTAATGTTGTTTTTCTTGGTTTTTGTTTGATCAGATGATGAAGACTACGCCCCCGTCAGCCCCGACTGAGAACCTTCGTCTGAGGAGGATGATGTCATCAGGAAACAGGAAACCAGGGGGGCGTGGTCAGGAAACAGAGGAGCAGAGGACTAAACAAAGACTGTAAAAACAAACTAAAAAACAAACAAAATACGCTGATATTCAAACTGGACTGTAAATAACAACTGTTCTCTCCTGGTCCACCAGAAGGGGGCGCTGCACGCTTCAAAATTAACCCTCATAACAGCACAAATAAAAACTTTACAAAAAACTTTATTTTTGTTAAATTTTCTGATCTGTGAGCTTAAATAAAAACTTTCAGACATGTTCCTCTGAACATCAGGGGGTCCCAGGAGGTGGGTTTAAATCATCCTTACTGCTGCTGACCGGACCTACCTCCAGGCTCAGATACTCAGACTTCATTAAAAACTCCATGTAATCAAGCTAAAACTCGTGGGTCGGTTCTGGATCGGTTCTGGATCAGTCCAGAAGAACTCTAAAGCCCATGTAGAGCTGAATTAAAGAGCCAGTTTCCTCCTGAACCTGAGCAGGTGATTCAGTGTGGGAGAACTCAGCCTGACCCGTCAGAACCTCCTCTCAGAACCCAGATTTATGGTTCTGGTCCACATCAAGGGGAAGAACTGCAGCTGAATGTATTTCAAGTAGCTGAAGGTCTTTGCAGGATTAGAGGGTCCGGCCTCTGTTCATTAAATCAGTTACACACACAGGATTACCGACCCATAAGCCTCTAACCTGCAGGAAGCGGGTCGGCAGCAGAACTTCAACTTTTGAACCCAGAGGGTCTGGGGAGACTGGTACCTAATGACACGGGGAGCACGCCTCACATGGCAGCTAAGAACTCCTGATCCAGATTCTTTAGGTTTGGTCCTGATCTGCTGAACTGGATCAGTGGTTCTGAAGGATGGTGGTCCCTCTGGTCTCTGTTGGTTCTGTTGGTTCTGGAGGTTTTTACTCACCTGGACCTCCTGCTGCTAAAACTCTTCATCTGACTTCAGTCTTTGGACTCTGGTCCAGTTCTCCTTTAAAGTTCTGTTTGGGTCGTTACGGGTCAGAGACCCTCGTTACATCACTTCCTGTGCCTGCCGCAGCAGACCCAGAACCATCAGGACCAGAACCACAAGACCCAGAACCACAAGACCCAGAACCATCAGAGCCAGAACCACAAGACCCAGAACCACAAGACCCAGAACCATCAGACCCAGAACCATCAGGGCCAGAACCATCAAACCCAGAACCATCAGGACCAGAACCATCAAACCCAGAACCATCAGGACCAGAACCACAAGACCCAGAACCACAAGACCCAGAACCATCAGACCCAGAACCATCAGGGCCAGAACCATCAAACCCAGAACCATCAGAGCCAGAACCATCAAACCCAGAACCATCAGAGCCAGAACCATCAGACCCAGAACCTTCAGACCCAGAACCATCAGACCAAGAACCATCAAACCCAGAACCATCAGACCAAGAACCATCAGACCCAGAACCATCAGACCCAGAACCTTCAGAGCCAGAACCATCAGACCCAGAACCATCAGACCCAGAACCATCAGACCCAGAACCATCAGACCAAGAACCATCAAACCCAGAACCATCAGACCAAGAACCATCAGACCCAGAACCATCAGACCCAGAACCTTCAGAGCCAGAACCATCAGACCCAGAACCATCAGACCAAGAACCATCAGACCAAGAACCATCAGACCAAGAACCACCAGACCCAGAACCATCAGACCAAGAACCACCAGACCCAGAACCATCAGACCAAGAACCACCAGACCCAGAAC
>NW_013952842.1:388139-392777 GCF_001266775.1 Austrofundulus limnaeus | reverse complement strand
ACCATCAGACCCAGAACCATCAGACCCAGAACCTTCAGAGCCAGAACCATCAGACCAAGAACCTTCAGAGCCAGAACCACCAGAGCCAGAACCATCAGAGCCAGAACCATCAGACCCAAAACCATCAGACCAAGAACCTTCAGAGCCAGAACCACCAGAGCCAGAACCATCAGAGCCAGAACCATCAGACCCAAAACCATCAGACCAAGAACCTTCAGAGCCAGAACCACCAGAGCCAGAACCATCAGAGCCAGAACCATCAGACCCAGAACCATCAGACCAAGAACCATCAGAGCCAGAACCTTCAGAGCCAGAACCACCAGAGCCAGAACCATCAGACCCAGAACCATCAGACCAAGAACCACCAGACCCAGAACCATCAGACCCAGAACCTTCAGAGCCAGAACCATCAGAGCCAGAACCATCAGACCCAGAACCATCAGACCAAGAACCACCAGACCCAGAACCATCAGAACCAGAACCATCAGACCAAGAACCACCAGACCCAGAACCACCAGACCCAGAACCATCAGACCCAGAACCATCAGACCCAGAACCATCAGACCCAGAACCATCAGACCCAGAGCTCCATCCCAGTCAGACCTGTAGGTGTTAGTCCAGATTGAGGCCCATTCCCATGGAGATTACAGGATCGGGTCCAAACCTGTCCCAACAAGTCGCCTGCTGAACCCTAAACCTGACACCAGAACCAGGAAGGTCCGTCTCGACAGACGGGGGGTTTCTGTGAATAAATACATGAATTTATGACAGTGAATGTGGAGCAGCAGGTCTTCTTCTTGTCAGAGGGAAACATTAAAGTCGGACCCTCTAAAAAACCAACACCTCCTGACCCGACCGACCCGACCCGACCCGACCCGACCCAGACGCTCTCTAATCATCCATCAGCACTGTTAGTGTCAGACTCCAGCCTCAGGTCTCTGTTTGTGTCTTTAA
Organism: Austrofundulus limnaeus; assembly: GCF_001266775.1. Taxonomy (NCBI): domain Eukaryota; kingdom Metazoa; phylum Chordata; class Actinopteri; order Cyprinodontiformes; family Rivulidae; genus Austrofundulus; species Austrofundulus limnaeus. The sequence goes on along the minus strand of NW_013952842.1, from coordinate 391,823 downwards.
CGTGCCGCTGTCTTCAGTTTGTCAGGTTTTAGTGAAAAAACAACTTGTTTGAGTTCAAACTGAGAGTTTTGTTGCAGCTGAAACTGATTTCAGATGTTCAGAGACGTGCAGCACCTCCAGTCTCTGCGTTCAGCTGTAATAAAAGATAATCAGGAAGGAATGTGTCTGAGCTCCTCTAACCTCTGCAGATGTGTCAGAAACATCCACAACATGTGGTGCATGTGAGAGGAGATGTTCTGGTTCTGACCCGACTGTCTTTAGGATGACACTTGATTCCTTCTCAACCATACAGCAGCATAAAAACACACATGTGGCTTTAAAACACAAAAACACAAWATAATCTACAGTTGTTGGCTGCAGATTTATTCACTTTCATCATAAAAACTGTTGAACAACCTGCTAGAAGCGCTAGCCTAGCTGCAATTTACTCTTATAAAAAAACATCAAAATCAACATAAACAAACATGTTGAGCTCTAGTTTGACCAATTTTCGTATTTCACTTTATATCACAGGCCTTACAGACCTGAAAAATTGATCTAAAAGTTTCATAAATTAAGTATTTAAAGTGCCCCAAAGTGTTAGCTTAGCATGTTAGCATCGCTAATGTTTAGCTAAACGAGCTAAAATTAACATTTAACCTGAAACACTTAAAACAGTCGGATTTAAACTGTGAAAGTTAAAATAAAAATGTATTATTTAGAACATTAATAAACATTATTTACCTTAATTTGGTGGAAGTGTCTGCTCTCCAGGCTAAACTAGGCGGGAAGTCTCGGAGCTCACTGGTCCACTTCAGATCGGTCTGTATTTTAAATATAAATACTTTATATCATTATATATAGAGGTATATATACATACATATAAAATAACTTGTTAAAAGTAATGTGTAATATACAAACGTTTTAAAGTCCAGTTATGTCGCTTAGATCTGGGGTTTGAATTAAAAGGCCAATCCGGGGACTTCCGGTTTGGCGCATGCGCAGTGAAATGTAAACAAACCGACGCCATCTTTCAGCTCCGGTGCGATGAGGCTGCTGATTGTGAACAGCTGTGTTTTTATCATTTATTTTAGAAGAGCTGTGAGGTAAGGTTTTATTTTCCACAGGAAACACTTGCAGGKGTTTTAGGTTTTATTRTTTAAATTAAAGGATGACATTATGGGATGTAAATAAGCTGATATGACATTTTGAAAGATTAATTTAAAAAATATTCAGGAAAGTGTTTSTAGTTGTGAACATCACAGTTCTAACAAAAGATACTTTATTAACAAAGAAAAACAAACAGTCATTACTTTAGACACTTTAATGGATATAAATTAATAATTAAAAACATGATTATAATCCTCTAAATGAATCAAAATAAATAACAGTTTATTAGAGATTAGATGAGAGGTTCTGGAGAGCTCTGCTGTTCTTTTGGGTCGGTTCTGTTTCAGTGACGCTCAGTCCCAGCAGGACTGAGTCTGGACCAGGACCTGGACTCCTCTGGTCTTTATTTCCTCTGCAGGCTGACGGTACCACAGCTCTGTCAGAACCGATGATTGGACCGCTGAGCCACACCGGTTCTGTTTCCACTTACAGAACCCTCCGTCCTCTCAGGGTCCGCCTGCACACGAGCCGCACACCGTCTCCGACAAACCAGAGCCAGCTGGGTCTGGATCAGGAGACAGACATCTGCAGGTCCTGGTCCAGAACGGTCCTGTGGGACGGGAAGAGGCTGAGGAGGAGGAACTGGGTCGGGTMCGGTTTCTTCTGCTGCCAGAAGGCCTCACAGTCACACACGCAGGCCCGTCATCAGACCCAACGCTGACCAGGTCCACAGGTCCTTATGGTCCACAAGGTCCAGATCACAAACCGGACCCTGTCTGGTCCTTCATCCTGTGGTCCAGGAGAAAAACCCAGACCTCCAGCTCCTCCTGGAGGTGGTCCCAGACCAGAGAGGATCTACAACCCCCCAGAAAGTTCTGGGCCAGAGTCCTGACCCCCCAGCCCRGACCCTACCTGCACCCGCAGGACTCCACCACCATGTCCTGGTACTGCCTGTAGACCACGTTGTTCCCAGAGTCTATGAACAGGATGCTGATGGGACTGAGTCTGGTGGGGGCGCAGCAGCTGGGGGGCACGTGGACCGGGTCCATGGAGCTCATCAGGGTCTGGATGACGGCGTGGTTGGTGGGCTCCAGGTGGGAGCGCAGGGGGAAGTCGCACCCCCCCTCGCAGCGGTACGCCTCGTAGTCCAGGGGGGCGATGATCCAGTCGTCCCAGCCCAGCTCCCTGAAGTTCACCTGCAGGGGCTTCTTGCTGCACCTGGACCTGGACTTCCTGCCGGGTCTGGTCCCGTGGCGGGTTCTAGATGCTGTCCTGCGCCTCCTGCTGGCTTTGGTACCCAGTAAGACCCCCTGCTCCCTCCTCTCACTGAAGAGGGTCTTCTTCTTCCTGGACCTGCTGAAGACCACTAAGATGGCCTTYTCCTGCTGAGGTCTCTGGTGCCGGTCCAAGCCCAGCAGATGCAGGTCCAGTTCCTTCTCAGGGGTGTCCAGAACCGCTCTGAGCTCCAGACAGAAGACTCCCCCCAGAGTCCTCTGTCTGAAGACCCCCCACACATCCAGCACCTCCCACTGTGGTCCCCGGGACTCCTGCAGGTCCAGGGTTTTAGAGGTGAGCAGCTGGTGGTCCCGGCAGGAGAGGAGCTGGACCTCCACAGGTTCTGGTTCTGACATCCTGAAGGTCTCAGACACTTTGGTGAAAATCCTGAGTTCAGCTCCCAGAACCTCCAGAACCTCAGAGGAGGAGGAGACATCGAACAGGTACCGCTGTCTGAGCAGGGGGGACAGGGAGGGCTTGTCTGTGGGGGACAGGAAGTGACATCATCAGGACAGGAAGTGACATCATCAGAACAGGAGATTACATCATCAGACCAGGAAATTACATCATCAGAACAGGAGATTACATCATCAGAACAGGAAGTTACATCATCAGAACAGGAGATTACATCATCAGAACAGGAAGTGATTTGATGATCTGAGTGGAAACTCCCATCAGAATGTTAAACACAAAGCTTTATTTTTATTTTCAAAGCAACAAAAAACAGACTTTTCTTTTTCCAAGAGACACTCTGTTGATGATGCACAGTTAAAGGCAGTGGGGCTGTGACAGTTTGCACATGGCTCAGAAAGAGCAGCAGGTCAGTATCTAGGAGTTTTTATTCTGAAAAACTCCTTCAATGGAGCCATTTTACACTCTGAAGGTGATCCTAATGGACATTTCTTTATTTTGGTTCTTGACACAACTGATACTGTAATTCTTGTTTGGGTATAACTCAAAATGTGAAAATGATACAATGCTAAATCTTTTAGAGTTTCATTTTTTTATATTGGCTTTCTAAATATCCAAATGCAATGATGGTGACTTCAATATCACTTTGGACAGTCTTCAAGATGGATGTCCTCTGTGAACCAATTATTTTAAGGTTTCTAATTTAATACAGTTTATGCACAAATTTAATTTAACTGATATGTGGAGAGAAAAGAATCCTAATGTTAGTTCTTATACTTGGAGCAATAAAGTACATACTAGTTTATCACGCATAGACTTTTGGTTAATTTCCAATTGTTTTGATAGTATCCATCCATCCATCCATCCATCCATCCATCCATCCATCCATCCATTTTCTTCCTCCTATCC
>NW_013952842.1:377256-385716 GCF_001266775.1 Austrofundulus limnaeus | reverse complement strand
GGGAAATCTTAATATAAGGATACTATTTAAGGTTTACTTTTTATATTAACATCAAAAATTCCTCATTAAACTAACATCAAATTAAGATTCAGACCAAATATTTATGTATTATTGTAACCAACAAGACAAATTAAGTCATATATATGGATTTAATTATGATGTCAGGATGATCCAGGTATCAAAATGTAGCTTTTAAAGACAAGAATCTGAAAATGTCGTTAGGTCATTTTGACCTAATTTGATTTAATCCTCATTTTGATATGATGGGTCAGAAATAATCTACAGAAACATCAGATTCTTCTCTGCAGTCTGTTAGCTGTTAGCTGTTAGCTGTTAGCAAAGCTCTGTTCACACGCAGACATTCCCCTGTGACATCACTTCCTGTTACTTCACAGGTAAATATCTCAACAACTGTTCATCTCAGCCACATGAAATTTATTTTACAATATTTTATTAATGTCCTCTTTATAAAAAACATTCATATGTGATACAAATATTTGCCATCACAGGTACTTTAAAACTTAGACCTTTTTAGACTTTAAGACCCCGCAGGAACCATGTGTTTTTTTAAGTTTTTCTACATTTTGTTTCGAATAATAAAAAAGAGTGAAAACTCCTGACCTGTTTCTATCAGAACCTCCTGGTTCTGCAGCATCTGAGCCGACCCGGTAACCCAGCTGTGGCAGTTTAAACACCACAGAAGCTCTCAGCCACGTTTTATACAAACATGTTCAGATGATTTCATTACAGAGAAAAATAAATCTAATTGTTCTGAACAGTTTGAATCATAATTATCTAATTATTTCAACTTTTAAACAACCAGTTCGACTTTAAACCYGAACCATCAGAACATTGTTGGACCTTGTCTGTCCTCAGGTCCAGTCCAGACCTAGCAGGACCAACAGGTTCTGTTTGCAGTAAGGTAAGACACAAACCTTGTCCCCGGTCCACAAAGCTGATGATGGTGTCGGCGGCCTCGGAGGAGCGGAACAGGCTGGTGTTCAGACCCAGTGTCTCTGCTGAGGACAAGGTTCTGTACATGGACAGCATGAAGTCAGGAGGTTCTGGAGCCGCGATGCTCTGCAGGGCAGCAGGAGGACAAAGGTCCAACAGAACCAGCAGAACCCCACAGAGAGACGCAACAAGACAGAAATCCATCCTCTGAGCTCCAGACCGGACCGGACTGGACTGTGACACAGAGCAGAGGGAGAGGAGGTCCACATTCACAGAGAAGCGGGTCAGAACACGCCCACATTCTGAGCTGAGGGTCTGAAGTGAATCCGTGGACCTGAAAAGTCCTGTCAGGTCCAGATCTGAGACCCAGACCATCAGATGTTTGGTTCTGCAGAACTTTATCACTTCAGCAGGTTTTATTGGACCTGACCCGGTTGATCTGACCTGGTTGATCTGACCCGGTTGATCTGTGTTCATCTGGTGCGCCATCTGGTGGAGAAACAAAGAACCGGTCCTAAAGTCAGACCAGAACCCTGCAGCCAATCAGAGCCTTCAGAACCACGGACAGAGACTCAGGTCTGACCCTCCTGCTGCACCTGGGTCCAGAAACCCAGGTTAGATCTGGATCAGAACCAAGCTGAGGCTGTTGGGTTTGAGCAGAAAACCACTTCAGTGGACAAGTTGGGATCCGGACCCCACTGTGGGTCAGAAAAGACCAGGTGAGGGTCCGGACCACGGGGACACTAAACCCAGGTGTGTCCTGTAGACAGAACCACAGGTGTCCTCTGGTCAGGGTCAGCAAATACATATTCTGCATGCTACATGTTACCACCCACTTCCCAAACAACACATTTTACAGTATTTGTGTTTAAATATACATATATTTATTAATATAGCTAGGATTTTGAGTAAATTAATATGCTTTTATGAATTATTCTGAAAATACATGTTTTTTGTTCCTAATTATCAGAAGACATAAAATCATCATCTTGTCTATAAAAATTATGTAGTTTTCTCTTCGCAGTTTGACATTACTTTAAATTTTATATTTCTGAACTTTATTATTGGGGGGTCCAATTTATAATCTCTGGAGTCGATCAGGTCCTGATTCAGAAATAAAAACAATTTAACATGTGATTTTCATGAAAATCTGAATTTATTGAAAACATAATTTTATAGAAATCATTTGATAAAACGAAACAATAATTTTACAAATATTGATTAAACCTTAAATTTATATTTAAATAAACAACCCAACATTCTGCCTTGAAAATAAAATATAAAGAATATGTGATATAATAATTGATGTACTGGCTGTTTGGATCAGAACCTTTATAAACAGGAAGTTCTCAGGTTCTAAACTATGATCCAAAATGAAATAAAAAGATTTCCTTCAATAAATCAAACAGGTTTTATTATATTTAAACATGAAGTGTTAACATCGTGTCTGGATCAGACTAAAACCAGGATCTGGACCTCAGGAACCGGTCTGGCCCGTGTCAGGTGTAGAACCTCTAACAGATGGGGAGGCTGGCGAAGCAGCAGACCACCACACTGATGAGGAACAGACCACCGGCCGACAGCGAGGCGCCGGAGCTGAAGATGCTGTCATCAGTGGTGGGCGGAGTCTCCGTGGTGGTGGTGGTGGTGGGCGGAGCCTCTGTGGTGGTGGGCGGAGCCTCCGTGGTGGTGGTGGAGGGCGGAGCCTCCGTGGTGGTGGTGGAGGGCGGAGCCTCCGTGGTGGTGGTGGAGGGCGTCGGGGCCTGTGTGGGGACAAGGGTTCTGACAGTGAAGGTCCCAGACTGGGCCCCCCAGTCCTTCATGGTGAAGACCATGGTCAGGTTGTCCCCTGCAGACAGAAGATCAGCTGTTACTGAGCTCTGCTGACGGATCAGAACGTTGACTTCATCTGGAGGAGGAACACAAACGCACCGCCGCTGACGATGGACAGGTCTGAGAAGTTGGCCCAGCAGCTCCTGAACAGGATGGTGGTGTTCCCGTCCAGTCCAAACACCGGGTCCCCACTGGAGTTCTTCAGACCGGCTGTTACAGTGAGAGACGTCACTCCCACCGAGACACAGTTCCCCTGAAACACACAGCCTGGGTCACATGACCTCATCATGACCTGATCAGGTCAGAGGGTCACATGATCACATGACCTATCAAGACTACAAATAACTTATCAGAAGCAGGACTTGATGGACTCACCTGCTCGTCCACAGCCTTCAGGCTGGGCTGCTGGGACAGAGGACCAACAAACTGACCAGGTGTGGGGTCCACCACGAGCAGCAGGTGGGAGACTCCGGACACGTAGCTCACCGTGGGCTGGTCTCTGCTCACGTCTTCTCCAGCCACCTGCAGGTTAAAAACTTTTTATTAACCTGAAGCTCAGAGACGCCTCATCAGGACCAGAACCAGCAGGACGGGCGTGGATCCGGCTCACCTCGCTCCAGCTCGGGTCTGAGGACGAAGGAGGTGGAGGGACGATGCCCACAGTGGACACGTTGAAGCCGATGGACTGGCTGAGGTTTCCAGAGACCGCAGCCTGACCCAGATCATCAGCGATGGTCCTCAGCAGCTGGAAGTCCTCATCTGAAAAACAAAGATGGTTTCAGAACCTGTGGACCGGCTCAGACCCAGCTCCCCTGGTCTCTAACCGTTGGTGCTGTTGGTGGTTTGTTGGAYGGGAGGCTTCTTGATCTCCACCTCCACCGTCAGGCCCGTGGACCTCCTCCTCCGCCGCACGCCGCCGTCCTCCCTGACAATGTTTGTGATGCGGATCATGAGAGGGGGGACTTTAAGGAACAGGGCCAGGTTCTGGATCAGGTTGTCCCCGAAGAACTCGGCCTCKGTCATGGCAGGCAAGTTGAAGGCCAGAACGAGAACAGGGGCGGTTCTGATCTCCACGGGGGCGGAGCCTCTCACCAGAACCTTCAGCATCTTGTAGTCCTGGTCGAAGTAGTTGTTTCCAGCAGAGGCGTTCATCTGAGGAACGTACTGGTCTGCGGGGACCCCAGAGCTGGATTTAGGTCTTTGAAGGGTTGATGTTAGACATTCAGCTGCAGAAACCGTACCTGCAGAGGCTGGTTTCATCAGGGTGTAGTCGGTTCTGGCCTGGTTCCATGCAGCGTTGGTGGGCGGGACCAGACTGTTGTCGACGTAAACGTCCAGCCGCTGAGGACTGGAGTAGAACACGGACACCAGAACGCTCTGCACACAAACCATTCATTCAGAGAACTACCTCAAACAGCACCTGGGAGCTGAGCAGGACTCACTGGACCCACCTCAGAGGGGTCCGAGTTGAGCATCAGGAGGCGGAGCTTCTGCGGGCTGACGCTGGTGAAGAACACGTCGAAGGCGTGGCCTGTGGCCACGATGCTGTGGAACAGAGACAGCCTCATCTGACAGGTGTAGCCGTTACACCAGCCGTGGTCCTGAGGACCTGAACACAAGAACACCTTCAGAACCACAGCTTTCACCTGAGCAGGAAGAAGACAGGATCAGAACAAACCGTTGATCAGGTCCACGAAGCCGTCTCCGAGGATGGCGACGGGGGACAGACGTCTGGTCTCCGTGTCCGCGTCCAGGCTCTCGATGACCAGCATCCGGTAGTTCAAAGCGGAGCACCTGTAGCCCTGCCAGGAGGCCATGTAGGTGCAGTTTTTCCTGATTACACCTGAACGCAGCGTTTAGGATCAGTTTCTGATGAGCTCATCCTAACCCCTCTGCACCAGGTGGGTTCTCTTACCTTTACTAGGTGTGACCTGCTCCACAGGGATCCTGCTGCCGTTCAGGGCCGTCAGCAGGACTTTAGGGATCCGATAGTCCCCCAGACCCCTCCTGGGATCCCCTCCCCACTCAAACTCAGACTGAGGCACCACAGCTCCTACTGCGCCCAACAGGGACCCATCCAGGTCCTTCAACAGGGTCTTCTTCTTGGCGTCACAGTCCATGTCCACGCAGTCCGCTGGGTTCACTTTCCTGAGCAACAAAAACAGGATTCATGTTTTTCTCGTTCATCAGGCTGTAAAAACTCTGAGCTGAAAGCACCAACCCCAGATCAGGTCTGTGGATGAAGACTTTAGCATCTTCTGAGCCGTCCACCATCCGGAGGCCTGAGACCTGGACCGGGTGCTGCAGGTCCTCGTTCAGAGGGTTGGTGATGAACATGAAGTTCATCTCACCCGAGCACACGGAACGGAAGTTCACAAATGTTGTGTCTAAAAAAACAAATCAATGAATTAAAGACGGAGGAGAGTTTTTACACGAGACAGAAGAGATGATGGAACAAATGCTCACCTGTGACCTTCATCAGGCCTTTGATGGAGTTGTAGTTCATGTTCAGGTGATGAGGTTTACCTGGAGCCGTGTTGTGTCCTGACTGAAACGTGGGCCAGCAGATTCCAGATCTGCCTCCTGCACAAACAAACCCCAAAACACAGAGAAGATGTAGTATGTATGGGATAAATGTACCAGCAGGAAGTGAATCTGAATGTGCATTCAATTTCAAATTCTGCACATTCAGATTCACTTCCTGCTGGCACAAGGTTTACAGTATAAAGATGTTTCAGGTGAGAGACCATTAACTTCCTGCTTCTACCAACACGTCCATCATGAGGCTGAAATCCAACAGGTTCCTCATTAATCTGAATATCTCGGCACACAACCTGTGTGAAGAAAACCTGCACCTTGGAGCGGTCTGGGAGCTCGGTGTGGCGCGCTCACGGCCACGTTGAAGTCCTCTGCGTCCAGCGTGTCGGAGCAGTTGAAGTTGGGGCTGCTGCCGACGATCAGAGAGTTCTGGGTTTAAAAAAAAAAAAGGTTTTAATAAAAGATGAGCAGCTGTTAGGTTGGTTACGTCCAGGTGAACCTCCTCACCTGAACGTGCACCGTCTTATCTGCGTAGGCGTGCGACAGAGACGGTGGAGCGTAGACGAGCGGCATGATGCCCATCCCGTTGTCCACCAGGGTCACGTTAGAAACCACGACGCTCATGATGGTCTGAGACCAGAGGAGGAGGAGGTTAACCTAACTTTACCCTGAAACCTTTATAAAAACACCAGACGGTGAGTATCTGGAGCAGTGACCTCTGACCTGGAAGTAGATGGCGAAGTCGAAGGTCTTCCAGACGAAGAAGCCCTGTATGAAGCTGCAGCCGGCCAAGCCGTCTTTGTTCATGTAGACGCCGAACAGACCGCCGTGCGCCTCGTTCTGAGCCCAGGCCTCGTTCTCGTTTGGAAACTCTGCAGCAGCAGCAGCCAGCAGTAGCAGCAGAGAGGTTCTGTTAGCTTTAACCTCTGACGGGAAACTGTCAGCATTCATTAAAGCCGCGTCTCACCTGGACACGGTTCACCGTTGATGCGATACGCCACTCGCTCATAACCCGCCACGATGTTGTGCTGCAGGACCACGTTGGTGCCCTGGTTGACCTGAGCAACAACACAACAGATCATAGAAGCTGGAGACKGTTCATCAAACATCATGCTGTAGAAGAACAGACCTCTGAAAATAGACTCTTTATAATGAGAGGCTTTAGGAAGCTGAGCCCATATATGGAGTGAACTTTGGACAACTTCCTGACTTATAGTTTTACTTTGAAACAGTCCATTCTTTAAGATCAGCTGATTGTGTATTTTCAGAGGACAAACCTCGATGGCTGCGTTCCACTGGACGTTAGAGGACTCCTCTCGGTCCTGGTAGGACCCGGGCCACAGAGTCTTCATCACCAGGTTCCTCCTGAGCGTGATCTTGTCTCCCCACACCCTGATCCCTGCACACAGGAGGAGCTTCAGACTACAGCTTGTCCCATCAACAGACTCTGAGTGGCTCTACCTTCTCCTACGGTGTGATGGACGACGTTATCATCGATGCTCAGTCCCGCCGTCCCAAACACTCCGATGGCCGGAGAGAAGCCATCATGGAAGGAGCAACCCTGAAGGTACGACTCGTTCCCTGAAACCTTTCAACACACAAACAAATGGTTATTTACCACCGCAGAGGGACCAGCAGCTCCTGGTCCTCCAGCTTTACCTGACCCAGGTCCAGGAAGGCCACAGAGTACCGCGGGTCGTAAGAGTCGGTCCAACCCTCCTGACCCGACTGGAAGAACTCCACGTTCCTRATCTGAGCTTTCCCTTCAGGAAGAAGACATCAGATTATCCTCGGACAAAGAATCAAGTTACAGTTCTGCTGAATAAAAACAGAAATATAAACACAAGAAACTTGATTTAAGAACGATTCATTCATTCTTTTCAAGAAACACCAAGAAACTTTAGACCAGAACAGAAACTCTGCTCCAATTTAAGAACCAATTCCTTCAACGATTCATTTAAAAGAAACAATTCATTTTAAAGAAACGATTCTTTTTAAAGAAACGATTCTTTTTAAAGAAACGATTCTTTTTAAAGAAACGATTCTTTTTAAAGAAACGATTCATTCATTCTTTTCAGAAAACACCAAGAAACTTAGACAAGAACAGAAGCTGCTCCAATTTAAGAATAGATTCATTCAACAATTAATTTTAATTCATTTAACGATAACGATTCATTTTTCAGATATCAGAACACACGAGGGCCTTCTGAGTCTGAACTTTAAACAGTTTTTTCTGAGTGAACATGAAGTTTTCTCTGAAACTAAAACATTAAGAACCTCTGAAGGACTGATGAGAACGTGTCCACATCGGTTCTATAAAAGTTTTTATTCATGATAAACAAGAAGAAATRTTTATATTTTCAGGTGTTTTCTCACCTCTGTAGTTGATCCCAGAGCTGGAGAAGGTGCCRATCAGCAGTCTGGCTCCAAACGACTCGGTCATCATGTCCGGATAGTCCTGACCCACCAGCTTTATGTTTCTGCTCAGGAGACCAACATCTGCTGCCAGGATGTAGGAGAAGGACGTACCTGAGACAGAGTGAGTCTCACCTGGACACAGACAGAGACACCTGATTCACTGAGGGGGAAAATATGGTTCAGAATGACTGTAGAAACAAAGTGTCTGATTCTTTAAGTGCCACGTTTCAGAACATAAAACTGACCGATGTGAGTGTGGCCCAAAGGCTGGTTCAGGGTCAGAACGCGGCCGTCAGCTGACACTGAAGTGATCAGGTGTTTTTCTGTCTCTGATGCTTCGTAGCTGCTGGTGGAGACGACCACCTCGTCTCCCACCTGAGAGACAAGAAGGTTGAAGACAACAGAAAACATATTTCATCAGGGTTTAAAGAGTTAAAGAGACTAACCTGCCAGTCTACAGACTGTCTTATAGTTAGAGACTAACCTGCCAGTCCACAGACTGTCTCAGAGTTAAAGAGACTAACCTGCTAGTCCACAGACTGTCTTATAGTTAGAGAGACTAACCTGCCAGTCTACAGACTGTCTTATAGTTAGAGAGACTAACCTGCCAGTCCACAGACTGTCTTATAGTTAGAGAGACTAACCTGCCAGTCTACAGACTGTCTTATAGTTAGAGAGACTAACCTGCCAGTCTACAGACTGTCTTATAGTTAGAGA
>NW_013952842.1:357442-377211 GCF_001266775.1 Austrofundulus limnaeus | reverse complement strand
GTCTCAGAGTTAAAGAGACTAACCTGCCAGTCCACAGACTGTCTCAGAGTTAAAGAGACTAACCTGCCAGTCCACAGACTGTCTCAGAGTTAGAGACTAACCTGCCAGTCCACAGACTGTCTCAGAGTTAGAGACTAACCTGCCAGTCCACAGACTGTCTCAGAGTTAGAGACTAACCTGCCAGTCTACAGACTGTCTTATAGTTAGAGAGACTAACCTGCCAGTCTACAGACTGTCTCAGAGTTAGAGAGACTAACCTGCCAGTCTACAGACTGTCTCAGAGTTAAAGAGACTAACCTGCCAGTCTACAGACTGTCTCAGAGTCAGGGTGGTGGATCCTGCCATGGCGGTAGCAGCCAGCTTGGTGTGGTAAACGTTGTGAGGCTGTCCGTACAGCTCTAGAGAACCGAACACACCTGGAGGAGCACAGAGTCACCTGTTAGTGATGGCTGACCATCACCAGGTGGCCATGAAACAGGAGTTCTTACCAAGGACTTTGGAGCCCTGGTTGGGTCCGTTTGGCAGCAGCCACTCAGGGGTCTTGTGGTTCCCCCTCAGTCTGATGGTCAGCTGACCTCTGAAGGGCTCGTCACTCCAGCCTGCGATCAGACGGCCTCCCTGAAACAAAAAATATATTATTCAAGACTTTTTGGAACATGGAAAGAAAAAAAATCAAAAAAAGCTTCAGAACTGGACCAGATCAGACCGGACCGGACTGCAGTGCTGACCTGGATGGAGATGTAAACAGCATCCATCACCACCGAGCGGTACCCCAGGGTGGACGAGGCGTTCAGGGTGTCGGGAATCTCCAGAACACCGACCACTGTCAGCTTGTTGAGGGTGGGAGTGTCGCGGTCCAGAACCACCCACTTCCCTGTCGGATCAGAACAGTTGGAGCTGTGATGCAGGAAATCAGATCATTCATAAAGCTTTTGAACCGTGTGTCACCTGAAGGGATGATCACGTCAGCGCCGTCTGCAGGAACGCTGAAGTTGTTCTCAGCTGAGCTCCTCCAGAAGGAAGCATCGGACCACAGGCTGCAGAGAAACAAACAGGTTAGTCGCAGACGCCGCTGTCAGGGGCTGAGCGCAGGAGTGGGAGGAGTCTGAACCCACAGGAAGTTGTTGGGTCGACGGCTCGGGACCGGAGCCAGAGTGGCAGGGGGAGGAGCGATGCACTTGGGGAAGAAGCAGCGGTAGACAGCGAAGTTGGTGACGACGTCGAGCATGGAGCGGTCCACGCTGTTCCTGCGCTGGCGCTGGCTCGTCTTCCCTGAAACTACAGGAACAGGAAGTCACGCCCAGAACCAGAGCGGAGCAATGAGACTGTAGCGCGCCTCACTGAGGTAGAASAGATCGTTGGTGGTGCTGTTGAAGAACCAGTCTCCGTTCAGGTTCCTGCTGGAGCTGAGCGGCGCTGATGATCCGTTCCTGTTGTCCACGATGCGGACGCTGTCCAGACTCTGGGTGAAGTTATGGTTGATGATGACGAACTGGTCCGACTGCAGGATGACAGGAAACAGCTGCTGAACATCCCTGAACCTCTCTATTTATGGTGTCAGGTCTTTTACCTTAAAGCCATAAAATTTAGCGTCGTAGGTGATGTTGGTAATCTGATCTGCGTTGTTGAAGTACCAGTTGTACATGTTTCCTGTGGGGAGCAGAGCCATCCAGCCCATCTTATGAGTCAACCTCTTCTTCAGGTAGGGGACCACGCTGCTGCCTGAGGTTAAAACACTTTATAGCTTTAGATTTTAGGTTCATAACTAATTAATAAATCAAACACGCTCACAGAAGAGTGAAACCAGAAGAAACAGAAGCAGGAGGCAGGAAGAGGTAAAACATGGCGTTCAGGGAGGATTCTACCATGGGAGTTGGTTAAGATGACATCTTTGGCGTTCAGCGAGCTCGGCGTGGGATTGTTGAACGCCAGACGATGGAAGCCGACGGTGTGGTCGCACACGGCGCCAGGGAAGCCCACGCTCCACTCAGGACTCTGGGAGCAGTGTGCAGGGTCCAGTAGTTTGCTCATGGGCACAACTTTGTGGCTGATGTTTCCTGAAAAGACGAGAACCGAGGAGGTTATGAGTTGCAGGTTCTGAGGAGGCCTGGATCAGGACTGAGGTTCTACAGAGCCCGTACCTGTGAGGGAGCCGTCCGAGTCCACTAGCTGCACCTCGTGCTCCCACCTGAACCCAGCCTTGTTGGGGGAGTTCAGGTACCGGATGCCGCTGAAGCGGACCGCCCAGCCGCCGCAGCGGTCCGTACACAACCCGTCGATGGAGGTCACGCCAATGGCGGAGCAGTTGTTGCGGTTGAAGTTGATGAAGGTGGTGTTGAGGACGCTCATGCCATCATCGAACGGCGCGATGACCCCCCGGTACGTGCAGTAGTCTCTGCCCAGCCCCAGCTCGTCCACGTGACTCACGATGATGCTGTTGGACACGGCGGCGCCTCCGCTCTCCCCGAAGCCACTCACGGCCCACTGCAGGATGCGTTTGGCTTCGATGCCGGCTTTCTCGTTGTTGACCATGAGGAAGTTGCTGAACTGCACGGCGCCGGCGTTCACCCACTCAGCACCTTTCTCACAGTTCCAGGTGGTCAGGGACCGGAAGACGGCGGGCTGCGGGACGCTGGAGCTGCAGCCGCCGGCCTTCACGGGAAAATATTCCTGGAAGATCCAGAGGCCGAACCAGCCCTGAGAGTGCACCGTGTTGTTGTAGAACTCCCCGAGGGGAACCCTCTTCTGGCAGATGTTGGGGTTGTAGGACGGGCCGTCTGGGTTGTCATGCATGCGGTACCAGAAACCGAAGTGCGTGCCCCCGGCTGCGGCGTTGTGGCGGATGATGTTGTTGGGATTGGTGACCCAGTACCCGGCAGGAGTGACATCGTCGTTCAGGAGGCTGGTGCTCTGTTGGACAAACACGGCCAGGTTGTACTGCAGGATGTTCTGCGTCTCGATGCCGTCCTCGATGAAGAAAGCCCCGCCCATGATGTCGTAGATGACGTTGTGCTCCACCAGCAGCCGGTGCGTGTTGTGGATGGTGACGGCTCTGTTGTAGGTCTGATGGATGGCGCAGCCTCGGACGTACGACTTGTAGTTGATGTCTCCCATCAGGTGCCAGTGGATGGGGTACCGACCCAGCCTGAAGGCCTGACCTGCGTGGAAGACCTGTCCCACGAGTTCAGCACCAGCTAACACGCATCAACACGTTTACAACTCATCTTAGAAATGACTTCACCTCAACGTACTCCAGCCGGCCCACAGCCAGGTTTTCTCCTGGTCTGGGTGCGTGGAACATGATGCAGCCGCCAAACTGGTCACTGCCCACCTCCTCCCCGAACCGGCCTTGGAAACACGTCTGAGTGGCGAACTCCCCTGCAGAAACCAGACGACTGTGAGGCTTTGATTTCTCATAAAGTATGGGTCACGGAGCAGATCCARTACCTGTGTTGAAGCCGTCAGGGCAGGCCTGGATCGTGTCGCTCCACTCCTGCTGCTGGGAGCCTCGCACCACGATGTTCCTGGTGAGAAGCCCCACCTCAGCTCGGGCCTGGAACAGCGTGCCGTCAGGCAGCGTGACGGACACCCCGAGGTGGGTGTAGGCCAGCGCCTCGGTCAGGGTGAGGGTCTTTCCATCGGGCGACACGGCGGCGATCTTCCTCAACTCGTTTTCTTTTTGACTGTGTCTGCAGGACAAAGGAACAGTTTGAGCTGAGCGAGACCTTCAGAGGGGAGAAGATCCTTCAGACGAGCTCAAAGTTCAGGTTTAACAGCTTCTGTTGGGTTCGATTGATCTGAACTCTGTTTTATTGAACAGACCTGTGGCCGGTGGAGGCAACAACGATCTCATCTCCAGGTCTCCAGGTTACGGCCTTCATCAGGCTCAGAGTCAGAGAGCCGTTGGGGGCCGTCTCAGCCAGGTGGGTCCAGGGGACCGGGACGGGAAGACCTGAGGAACAGGTTATAAACAATGAAGGGGAAAAGGTCAGGTGTTCCTACAGATGACTTGTCCTGGAGGAAAAACAACTTGAGTTACTGAAACAGAACAACGTGTCATCTGTATCAGCTGTCTGAGGCCTGATTTAAGACCAGAACCAACAAGAAATGTGCCGACAGTCTCAAATCTGGGAGTTATCAGGATTTGCTCTTGAAATTTTGTTTAAATTAAATTTTCTTAAATCTGGACTAAAAAGGAAGCAGAGAAACTTTGTCTTTATGTCAGAAAATCATTATAAAAGTTGTTTTGGTTTGTTTGTTCGCACCATGAAGGTCCAAGACGCCCTCTCTGACAGCCAGCGTCTTGGCTCCATAAACAGGAAGTTCAGGTGAGCGCAGGTGTCCGTGCAGCGTGATGATGGCTTTGTGCTGGAACGGCGCCCCCTCCTGGCCGATCTGCAGCCGCCCTCCATCTGTGATCAGGATGTTTTCCGCCTGCAGCTCCAGGTCTGCTTCATCGAACAGCAGCGTGCCGCCTGCAGAGACAAGCAGCAGCTCAGAGACACGTGAACACCTGTGCACCTGTGGGAGCGTCAACCCACCCTGGATGAGCAGCATCTTCAGGACGGGGGTGCTAGCGTCCAGCAGGATGGTCTGGCCTTTAGTGATKACGGCGAAAGAGCCCTGCTCGGGTGGATCCAGGCCCCCCCAGGTGAACCTGGAGGACCACAGGTCGATGTAGAAGAAGGTGGCGTTCTCCTGCAGACAGGAAGCAGAGCTAACATTGACTCATCTGATCAGAGGGAACAGGAAGCTCTGAGCGGGGGTCTCAGTCACCATCATGGCCTCGCCCCGGTCTCCGATGCTGACTCTGACCGCGGCCTCCTGAGACTGAGGCTGAGCGTTGGTCACACACACGATGTGAGTGGCGTTGGAGGACTCAAGGTCGCACACAGAACCTGCGATCGTCACGCTGACCTCAGTCATGTTGGAGCTGAGAGGTGAAATAATGAAAGTTACATTTTAGAGTTTTAGTTTCAGTTCCTGTGTTTAATCTGATCAGACTTCCTGTCTGACAGGAGAAGAGTTCTCAGTGAGCCGTGGAGTGGGCGTGTCTTTGTGCCCACACCTGAAGCCGGAGCCTGTGACGGTGAGCCGGGTGCCTCCGGCCGTGCCTCCTCGCCGTGGAGACACCTGGGTGATGACCGGAGTCAGCYGAGACCTGTAGGCGAAGCCGTCGGAGACGTTGACGGCGCCCAGCGGGTTGACGACAGAAACCACGCAGCTGAGCTCCGAGCGGGAGGCTGAGGAGAGGAAACATCAGAAACCAGACTCCTCTCCAGGAGGAACTTTAATAACGAGCTTCCTGTTTGTCTGAACTCACCGTTGTTGGGAGGAGACCGGCAGAACAGACGGGAGGACGAGGACATGTCTCTGTGGACAGGACACTGCTGTCCACAGATCCGCACTGTGGAGTTAACCGGATCAAAACCAGAACCCAGGATGGTCAGCAAAGCTCCGCCTCCAAAGCTGCCTGAACCCAGATTAGAAACATGAAGTTTTATTTAATGTTTTTTTAAGTTTTGCAGCTGAATTGGGTGAAGCTCTGTTACCCTGGTTTGGCTGAATGCTGCTGAGCGTCAGCTCGTAGGTGAACGCTGCGCTGGACTGGGCGTGGCCTTTCACCTGATGATGTAACGACACAGGATAGGAGCCTCCGGGGTTGTTTCCTGCCGTGCACTGGAGCTGTGTGTCGGAGACAGCCGACACGTTGCAGGGAACCTGGTTGATGGTGACGGAGACGAGCTGAGGGTCCGAGCCGAACCCTGACCCAGTCAGTGTGAGGACAGAAGCGGCGGTACCTGTGGGAGGACAGGTGGATTCATGACGGCTCAGAGGAACCTGAGAGCTGAAGGATGTCAGTGAGGTGGTTACCGGAGGCGGGGCTAACGGAGGTGATCACAGGGGTCAGGGCTGCAGAGTAGTTGAAGCTGAGAGCTGGATACGTCACGGCCAGCACCTGGATGTTGACGCTCACCTGTCCTGCGCTGTGAGGCGAGGTCAGGCAGCGGAGCACACCTGGACTCACCTCCAGGATGGAGCAGGGTTTACCTCCGACCGTCACGCTCGTGTTTCCAGGAGCGAAGCCGTTTCCTGTGAAGACGAGCGGCGTTCCTCCTGCCAGGCTTCCTGCTGCGGGGTTCAGGATGGCCTGGGCTCGGCTGCTCAGAATCACGTTACCTGAAGCCAGACCTTTGCTCCTGACGATCACCTTCACCTGGTGGTTCCCTGCTGGCAGAGCGCCCACTCTCACTGTGAYGTTAGCGTCGCTCACATGCGTCACCTCTGCCTCTGTGGAGCTGATGAAAACCGCCACGTCGTCCAGGCGGCTGCCGAAGCCCGAGCCTGAGACGGTTACGTCCGTCTGACCGTTGATGCTGTCAGGTGAGATGCTGCTGATGGTGGGCGTGGCCGAAKAGGAGTACTGGAAGGAGCAGGCGGAGCTGCAGGAGCTCTGGATGAGGCCCAGCTGAAAGATGACATCATCAGAGCGCTGCGGAGACGCAGCAGTGTCGCACACGATGTGGGTGTAGTTCACAGACAGGAAGCTGCAGGGCATGCCAGCTGCTGTGACTCCGCCCTCAGAGAACCCAGACCCTTGGACCAGGAGCCGGGTCAGACCATTGGGACTCCCCACAGGAGGAGAGACTGAGTCCACCACCGGCAGGACCACGAAGCGACGGTCCAGCTCGTTCAAAATGACCACGATGGCGTCGCCCAGGTTGTTGACCCTGATGGCCACGGGGAGGGCCATGCCCACTGGGAGCATGGAGTCAGAGCTGAGCTGGCAGGTGAGCTCTGATTGGCTGCTGTTGATCACCTGACATGGTTCACCTCCAACTGTCACCTGCAGGAGAGGACGTTAGAAACACGGACTGAAGCTCATTCAGCTGCAGGTGAGTCAAAGTCTGCTCACCTGGTTAGCACAGGTGACCTCACTGAATCCTCGGCCCTGGATCTGGATCACCTGGTGGTATGAGCCCTGGTTGGGGGAGATGGAGTAGACTGTGGGGGTGGAGCAGGTGGAGAAGCTGAAGGAAAGATCACCTGAAGTCTGGTTGTTCTGCTGACACTCAGGTGAGGCCACGCAGTCTGCTGCTGCTCTGGAGACTCGACGTGACCCTGCAGGTGAAAGACTCGTTATGAGCTGCAGGTGAAAGACTCGTTATGAGCTGTGACCCTGGTGCAGGTAAGACTTGTTCGACTGCTGCAGTCTATTAACATCTGAACATTTACCTCCAGGTACAGGTCTGGCCTCAACTCCTCCCACAGTGACAGAGACTCCGCCCAGCCTCTCCTCYCGACTCCTCACTTTAACGACTCCCTGCAGTGAGATGGAGCTGGTCTGGTCCACGAAGCCGCTGCTGTAGTAGAACACGCCGGGCACGGTGAACCGGTAGCTGAAAAACCCTGAAGAGGACCAAGAACTGATGGTTTTAAAGGTTCAGAACTGAATCAGAGAATCAGTTTGAGCTTCTTCCAGGAAGTGTGGGTAAACAGTCTGAAACTGGGTCTGCAGACCCTCTGGAGAACCGCTGGTCTGCAGACCCTCTGGAGAACCGCTGGTCTNGGTCTGCAGACCCTCTGGAGAACCGCTGGTCTGCAGACCCTCTGGAGAACCGCTGGTCTTTAACAGTCTGTAACAATAATCTGTGTTTTCTACCTTTGTCTGTTTTGGTCTCTCCACTGTTCAAGGGTCCCCCATCATAAGTGGTCCCACTGGGGCTGGAGACACTGAAGACCCCGTACTTGACCTTCTGGAAGGCGGGCGCCTCCCACTGCCACCCCACCGTGTCTCCGACGAGGACCGTGAGCGAGGACGGACTCCAGGCGTATCCCTGTCCGTAAGCTGGAACAGAATCCCACACAGATCCATGTCAGCCCGGGGGTCTCACACACACACACACACTGTACAGGTGGTCTTTCAGAAGCAGCTCAGGTAGGATGACATGTCAGCTGCAGGTGGAGCTGCTTCACAGAGGAGGGCAGAGACGTACCGAGGTGCGAGCCCTGGTTGGAGACCACGTAGCTCCTCTCCTCTGACCGGAGGACACACTGCAGCTCGTCCTCCGAGGCCGTCACCACGTCACAAACACAACTTCCTGCAGCACAACAAGCCAGGACAAAGCATGTGTGTCAGGTGTGCACGGTCCCAGCAGGAGGTAGAGACCCCCGGAGCATCGGCTGCAGCTCACCAACGATCACGCTGTTGTCAGACGTGTTGCTGCTGAAGCCCGACCCAGAAACCGTCAGCCTGGTTCCTCCCAACAAGGACCCGGTGAGCGGAGAGATCCTGGACACCTCCAGGATGTATTCAACGCTGGCATTGAGCCCACTGCTGTAACACACAGTTTTTGTTCTGGAAGCTCCAACCGCTGCTGGAGGATATTTAAACTTTGATAAAGTTTCTGTACCTGACCAGGGGGAACCCTCTGTTCCCCACCTGCACGTGCACCTTGTGCACGCCGGGCGGCAGCACTGGAAGCAGACAGGTGATGTGTGTGTCGGTCCACTGCACGCTGACACACTCCTGCAGCCCTACCAGCACCGCGCTGTCGTTGACTTCCTGTCCCAGATTTGAACCCTGGATGGTGAGGAGCTGGTGTCCTGAAGAAAAGACAAGACAACCTGTTCACCACAGCTGCCTGGGACTCCTGAACGCATCGACAACCTTCACAAAGAGCAGGAACTAGATGTTCCTGGTGACCACAGCTCACTGTACAGAGACCAGTTTATTAGAAACATTCACAAACACTGACCACCCTGCACACAGGACTTACCCAGCACTGTGGTGGTCCGGGGACTCAGGCCTGACAGCTGAGGCGTCAGGTAATCATCATAGGTGAAGGTGGCGTTGGCCGTCTGACTCATGTTTCCCACAGTTACCATGACGACACTGGGTCCTGCAGCTCCCTGGATTGATAGAACAAAGACAGCTTCACTTGATGGTCTGAGTTCTGGTGTGACCCAGGTAAATATTCTGAACCTACAGCAGGTGTTCTACACGTCAGCTCAGCCTCAGCTGCTTGGATCATCACACACTCCTCTCCCCCCACAGACACCGAGGCCTCCTGATGGAGGCCAGAGCCTCGCACCGTCAGCACCGTGCCACCTGAGGAGACACAGCGGGGGGGAGGAGTTAGAGGGCAGGAGGTAGGGATCAGGAGGTAGGTGGTAGAGGGCAGGAGGTAGGTG
This sequence comes from Austrofundulus limnaeus, assembly GCF_001266775.1. Classification (NCBI taxonomy): domain Eukaryota; kingdom Metazoa; phylum Chordata; class Actinopteri; order Cyprinodontiformes; family Rivulidae; genus Austrofundulus; species Austrofundulus limnaeus. The sequence continues at coordinate 368,016 of NW_013952842.1, read as the reverse complement.
GTAGAGGGCAGGAGGTAGGGATCAGGAGGTAGGTGGTAGAGGGCAGGAGGTAGGGATCAGGAGGTAGGKGKYAGAGGGCAGGAGGTAGGGATCAGGAGGTAGGTGGTAGAGGGCAGGAGGTAGGGATCAGGAGGTAGGTGGTAGAGGGCAGGAGGTAGAGGGTAGGAGGCAGGTGTGAGGGTCACTGTCTCACCTGCGAGGCTCCCGGACGGTGGGGAGAAAGAAGACACGATGAGCTGATAGGTGAAGAGGAGGACGCTGCCATTGGCGTAACGTGAATCACCCAGAGAGGGGAAGTTGACCGACACCAGGTAGGTGCCAGCACTGGCTCCGCCCACTCTGCACACCTGTGTAGTAGCTAACATTAACAAAGGAAAAAAAAGGGTTAATTTACTAAAAGCAGCYCATCATAAACAGAGACTGAAATAAAAACACCTGTACAGGTGATTCTCTCATTAAATCCTCTTAATTAAATAAATGAACATTAACAGGTAAATGTGACTGAGGAGATAAATGTTTTAACAATGACTTAACTACTTGTAATGAATTAATTTTAGCCCCGCCCAGTCAGAAAAGCTGACAGGTTACAGTGAGTATCAGAGAGGAAATGTTCTTTATCTCAGGTGAACCTGTTGACTCACCTGTGACCTGTTCCACCAAACACTTGGAGTTTCCCACCATGATGGAGGCAGTCTCACTGATGAATCCAGACCCGGTGATGCTCAGCAGAGTCCCCAGACCACCTGAAACCAGCAGAACCTTACTGCAGCTACTTTAATCAGCAGATAGTTTCTTGTTGAGCCCAGCTATGAATCATGGGTAAAATCAGGTAAGAGGACAGGATGAAGCCCACCTGCTGATGGACTGAGTCCAGTCAGGACTGGAGTTTTCTCCTCGGACCACTGGAAGCTGCAGTCACCAGAACAGTAGGAGGGAATCCCGTTGATGTAGACCTCCACCTGCGAACATGTTTGAGCCAATCAGCTGGGGTTAAATGGAGGACAGGGTCAGGACCTGCCTGGACCAGGACAGTACCTGAGGTCTGCTCTCCCACACTCTGAAGAAGTCTCCTCTCAGGCCTCGGCGCAGCAGGCCCCCCCTCACCGCCTCCACGGCAGAAACCACGGCGCCGTCACCGACGACCGCCGAGTCGTTGATCTGCAGAAGAAAACAATCAGGACTGGAGCGACGGCTGAAAACACAGAGCTGCAGCAGCTGCAGACACACCTGCATCAGGGGCTGGGCTCCAGGTCTGGTGAGCCACTGGACGCTCCAGGTGGGGCTTCTGCAGCCCCCCTGCTTCACAACCTTCACCTGACCCATCTCTGAGATCCCCTCCAGAGCCAGCCTCAGGTCGTCCTCACTGATGTCCACAGACAGACCTGAGGGAGGAGCCAACACGGCAGAGTCAGGACAGGTGTTTGAAGCTTTCAGGTGAACGTCTGTCGTCAGTTAAAGGGTTAAAACTGTATCAGTTCCTGTCATCAGTGGAGAAGTTCTTTGTTTTACTACAATAAGTTCCAACAGGAGGAGTCAGAACGTCTGGAGCTGGTCCAAACAGCTCGTTTCCTCCAGACAGACGTCTGCTGCAGAGTGGGCGGAGCTCCACAGATCTAWAATTACAGTTAGGATCAACCTGCAGAGTGGGCGGAGCTCCACAGATCTATAATTACAGTTASGATCAACCTGCAGAGTGGGCGGAGCTCCACAGATCTATAATTACAGTTASGATCAACCTGCAGAGTGGGCGGAGCTCCACAGATCTATAATTACAGTTAGGATCCTCTTGTCTGACGCTGACTCACCTTCAGCTCGGCCGCCGTAGATCTCCACGTCGAAGCTGCCGTTCAGAGGGGGCGTGGCTCTGTGGGGGCGAGCGACTGTGACGCTGGCTCCGCCTCCTGTGAACCGAGCCCAGTCTTCGCTGCCGTTGGACATCTTTCAACACAGCAGAGAAAAACGGTCATTTCTTACAGATGTTTTTTCTAAAACAGAACCAGTGCAGCTTGATTTAAAGCTGAACAACCTGCAGGAAAGCGATGTCCATCAGCGGGAAACCAAACGCACAGTCCTGCGGCGTGGCGTGGATTTGGTATTGGAGCTGTGAAGCAGCTGATTGGTGTTTGGTGACGGAGAACTCCTGGATGAACTTTGCTGAGCTCTCAAACGGAGGCGGCCTCCTCTCGTTGAGAACACCTGAACCAGAGAAAAGAGATGTTGGTTTCTGTTCCAGGAAGAAACCAACAGGTTGTTCTGTTTCTGTCCTATCAACACGTTGACTCTGGTTGTACCGTTCTCGTCGCTCGTCGTGGCCGTCTTTCCGATGTAAACGGCATCGATGTAGAAATCCTCTCCGGAGGCGTCTCTGTAGAGGTACAGCTCCTGCAGGGTATATTTGCTGCCGATGTATGCGGTCTGCAGAGCGCTCTGAAGGTCCATGCACTTATAGCTCCACCTGAGGAGACACGCTTCCTGTCACACACCTGGCAGAGACACTGATATAAAACCAGGTCCTGAGCTTTACTGACCGGGAGTCCTTGTTGAATAAAGTGTTGATGTGAGCTGTGACCGTCAGCGTCTGACCGTTCAAGTTGCTGTATGTAAACTTTACCCCAACCTCATCCTTCAGCACCCCTCTGTACGCAAAGCAGAGCTGAAAACACAACATTTAGATCAGAACTAGTGTGACTGCCTACTGCTGAAACTTTCCCCACACCGATGGTGAAACTTTCCCCACACCGATGGTGAAACTTTCCCCACACCGATGGTGAAACTTTCCCCACACCGATGGTGAAACTTTCCCCACACCGATGGTGAAACTTTCCCACACCGATGGTGAAACTTTCCCACACCGATGGTGAAACTGTTGCGTGTTAACTCCAGGTCTGAAAAGTTGAGACCTGGAACAATATTCTGCTTCATTTCTAAAACTGATTATAAAAACCGAAGAGTTTTACTGTGGGGTGCTGGCTGAGGGACACCGGTCCGTACTGGACTCCAGACACTTTGCTGAAGGTTTGTAGGAACAGAGCCTGAGGGTTCTTCAGGGACCACACCCCACAGAAACCAGCGTGGACCTGAGGCGTCCCGCTCTGAGCTGAGGTGACCTGCAGAGACCAGATCTGGATCAGAAGGTTCCTCCACCACAGTCTGGACCTGCAGGTCTGTCAGGGTTACCTCTGGGTGCTCGAAGTCATTGAAGTACTTCACGTTGGTTCCTTCTGTGGCCAGAACCTCAGCAGGACATTCAGCTGTCATCAAGTCCTCCAGAGCCGACTGGACCTGTTGGGTGGCATGAGCTAACCGTTAGCATCAAGCTAACTTTAACACAAGAACAAATTTAAAAGATCTGAGGACCTGGGACTCTGATGCATTGTAGGCGATGGGTTTCGTGGGGATGCCCCCCCAGATCAGAGTGAAGGTCTTCATGTTGCTTTGACCCTTGGTAACCTCAGCAACCGTGATGTTGGTGTCCGAGCCAAAAACCTTGTAGTCAAACAGTGTGAAGTCCCCTGATGAGCAGAGGACAAACTGAATCAGATCCTGTTAGTAAAATATTCTGCAGCAGCTGAAGGTTTGTTGATGGGAGCAGCTGACCCTGACCATCGTCACGTTACCTGCCTGTCCCCTCACCTCTGTCAGAGTTGAAGGTAACCATGTAGTGAGACCCCTGACCGTCCTCCTGTTTGCTGACCTGGACCGAGTCGGGTTTGATGGTCCACAGACTGTTCAGGGCTGCTTTCACCTCCTCTGCTGAGGCGCTCAGAGGGAGGGGTCCTGCAGGAGACGACACAACGTTTACAACGTGCTCCTGATGAGAACCAGACCTGTCCGACAGCAGCTCACCTGTCTCTGCGGCTCCGTAGCTCAGGCTGAAGGAGGTGTGTCCACACAGGTAAGAGGCACAGCTGCTGCTGACGCTCACCTGCTGCACCTCTTTGACTGCTGGGAGGCTGGACGGCCACAGGTCAAAGGTCAGCACCTGAGGAGGAACGAGATGCAAGAAAACAGGAGGAAGAAAAGAACACAACAGCCGAAGGATTTTTATTATTTAGCTGATTCAGAAACGTTTTTACAGAACGGCCTCCTTTAACTTGTTAGCTTAGCAGTAAACTGTTAGCTTAGCAGTTAACTAGTCATCTAAGACAGCAAACTGGAGTCCCAGGTCCCAAAGGGGTCCRTGAGAGGCATCTTGGGGGTCCTCAAAAAATGTTCACTGCTACGCTAACAGTTCACTGCTACGCTAACAGTTCACTGCTACGCTAACAGTTCACTGCTNGTTCACTGCTACGCTAACAGTTCACTGCTACGCTAACAGTTCACTGCTACGCTAACAGTTCACTGCTGTACTAGCAGTAAACTAGACATCTAAGCTGAGTTAGTGTGTTCAAAGTACCACAGTTAGCATGTTTAGCTAACTAGCATTCCCTAATGTGATTAACCTGACTGGACAAAGAACAGTAAAGTCTCTACCTGCTCTTCATCAAACACTTCATATTTAGCATTAATGTTCTGAACTTCATYGACGGCGTCGTCTGTCTGCTCTTCTGTGAAGGAGCTCTGTTCTTGGAACAGAGCCAGGTTGAAGCTGGCAGCGCCGTAATATTCCTGCTGCAGGATTTCCATGTAGTATCTGGAGAGGAGAACAAAGCACTAAACATTTGTCCGGGTCTGTAAAAACGAAGTGATGTGATGCTAGCGTGCACGTACGGTTTTCCTTTCTCCAGAGAAAGGACTTTAGATTTTTGTGACGGCAGCTGGAGGTAGTCTCTAACATAATACTGTTGATACGCAACTTTCACCTGAAAGCAGACAGAAAGATGAAGTTCACAGCAACAACTGATGAACTAACAGCTGCAGCAAACAAAGCCTTCACACCTTGTCTTCAGGGCGGCTGGAGTTGCTCAGGTAGAGCTCACACCTGTCGTCACAGTGCAGGTAGATGCTGAAGTTTCCGCTGAGCGGGGGAACAAAGAAGCCTCTGGTCCTGGTGACGAACAGGTCGTTCTCTGTGGGGAAGCTGTAGGGCAGCGAGTCGATCCACTGCTGCTGGTAGCCGCTCGTGTTCTGGTTGTAGGTCCAGATGTCGGTCAGGGAGCTGGGTCGTTTGTTGCTCCACACCTCCATCTTCAAGCCTCTGCCACCTGGACGCCACGAAACAAACAAACAAACTTCCTGTCTGCTCACATCTCCAGGATCTCATTTAAATCCTTCTCTGTAAACTAAAAACATATTTTTCTGAGCCAATCAGGAGAGCTGATCTTCAATGAAGAGATTGAAGTGTTTATTTTTAGTTCGGCTGTTTGAGTTTAATCAGCCGAGACAAGAAACAACAAACTGCGAGGACAGCTGAACGAGTTCTTCCTGTCGTCAGATAACAGACGACGTGTCACCGTTCATTAAAGCTCAAAGTGCAGCAGAGATGGAGCTGATGAAAGACAGCGCTCATACTCAGAATTCCTCCAGGGCTCCTGTCCTCAGCATCAGTCAGGACAGATAAAAGCAGAGACGACGAGCTGTTCTCACCTGGGTGCACCTTCCTGTTGTTCACCTGTCGCTCAGGCGTCTCACACGTGATGCTGTCGTCAGACACACTCTGGACTTCACACGGCACACCTGAAAAATCACAAGCTGATGTGAATTTTAACACTTGAAGGAGTGAGAGCATGAAGACTGGCTTGTTGTATTTCAACACTGGAAAACTTGGTGGGAAAAGTTGGGGTTCAGGGTCCAAATATGGGTCATTAAACATCAAGTTTGGGGTCTTGAGAGGATTTCCAAAAACAATTACATTTTAAAATGACTATTTGCAGACTTTAACAGAGTCAGAATCATGTGTTTCTGCTGCTAAGTGTGTGTAGTGTTTAGTTTTACAGTTTAGTTTTAAAGAATGCTTGTAAATCAGGTCTATTGTTTGTGTAAAACAAACAGACTTATTTTCGGCTGCAGGTTGGGACTAACTGTGCTTCAGGAGTCTGGAATCCTGCAGAGATAAAGAGCTGCAGTCATGGTCTGCTGGCTSTCTGAGCTCTGACAGATCTGTTCCTCTCATGTGTGGCGACTAGACGCTGTTTTCTCGTGTCTGAAGCGAGCTGCGCTCTGTTGTGTTGAAAGGATTATCTGCGTGACTCCGTGCACTCGAACAATGTGTAGAGACGAYGTTCATCCATTCATGCTGAACTCTTGTACTCTGACGCTTCAGGAAACTGTAAGTTTCCACTCTTACCTCCGAGGAGAACATGTGCAGGCTCGTCAGTTTGGTCGAAGAAGCGCCCGTGGACGGTGATGAGAGTTCGTCCTGCGACGCTGCCCTCGGACGGCGACACTCCCGTCACCTCTGAGCAGGAAACACAGCAGAGGTTTCATCACGACGGGCAGAAAAAAAAACACCTTTATGAAATGTGYGGTGTGTGTTCTTACCTGCAAACGTCTGGAACATGGAGAGCTTGGCCACAGAAGAAACCCAGAACAGACTCTGATCTGGTAAACTCCTGAAACAGACGTTTGTGGGTTTACATTCTATCACTTCAGATCAATAATCATTAATCAGTGGTGCAGTCTGAGCTTTCACCTTCCAAAGTCATTATCTAGGATGTAGCTCAGGTTGTGATGACCTGTGGGATGAAACATGAAGGATTAAAGTCAGGTTAACTCAAACCTGAGTGGAGTTTCTGTCCCAGCTCACCAACATATGTTCCTGTCATCCTGCAACTCATGTATCCCCAGTTAGAGGACTCCGAGTCCAGCTGCAGGTTGTACCTGCAAACATGATTAATCAGCTGACGCGTACCTGAGGTCTGACCTGTGGCTCGTTAAGGTGTGGTGAAATTAAAAACATCTTACAGTTCATCAGAGTCAGGCTTCAGCAGCAGGCAGGGCATTCCTCCCATGTAGGATCTGAAACAAACCAGAGCTTTCTCTTCCTCCTCATGCAACCATACAAGTTAGCTTATGCTAAGCTAGCTTTTTATTTGACTATTTTCAGCAGGAGTATTCAGATAACCAGTAACCAGAAACAGTCSATTATTGTTTTATTTGTTAATATAATCTTAAACCTCTGTATTTTAGCTTCATTAATCCAAAACATCACATTTATATTTGACCATGTTCAGTGATCAGATTATCCCTCAGGTTTCATGTCTGATGTTAAGAGCAGTTCCTGACCTCAGAAAGCGCACGTTGAGGCCGTTGGAGCTCAGCTGCGTGTTGCTCCCGTACACGTCGGTGAAGATCCGTCCTCGGATGGAGACCAGTGATCCTGCAGCAGGTTTTAAAGTCCGTTTCATTTAAACGCTTCAAACCACGGGGTGAAACATCTGCACACAGTGACTGTCCTACCTGGGAGGCCAGAGAGCGGACTCAGGGAGGAGATGGTGGGCGTGCGGTACCAGACCACCTGAGGTTCAGACACATGAAGTCAGGACTCAAAGACCAACCTGACAGGAGCTTCTTCAATCTGATAAGAATAATAATAAACGTACATAAAAGCTGCAGTAGTATGGTTTATAATCACCATTACAGATCCTGCTGTCAGGAACAGGAACACCGTCCACAGTGACGTGGACCACGTACTGATCCTCGGGCATCTTCCTGTGGAGGAGGAGCAGAACAGACGTCAGAGGGTCCCATCATCACCTGCAGGACTCAGAGCTGCTCTGGACAGGTGTGTCTGCACCTGGTGTAACACAGGATCTGGTTCGCGTGAGTCGAGTCTCGCTCCACGTCGCAGGGGACGGACAGCGTGTCCGACACCAGCGTGACCCGGTTTCCAAACGTCTCGTCTGTCGGGTTCAGCTGGAACTGATTCTGCTGGGAGAAACCTGCAGAAAACAAAGGCCCGGGAACCTCAGACGTCACATGTACAAGTTCAGAACCACAAGAACAGACGGGAAAATTATCTTTAATGGAGACAATGACTCATAATATAATATAATATAATATAATATATCTTTAAACATTTACAACTAGTCTGCTCCTCATTGATTTTAACATTCAGCAGCTAAATCACCTGGTAAACACTTAAACAAATCAGAAGAGAAACATTAGCTTAGCATGCTAAGCTAATGTTAGCCTACTAGCTAATAAAGTTAGCACAGACGCTTTTAAGAATCTAATTTAAAAACTGAACACTTAACTATGTTACATGTTTTTATTTATGAACCTTTTTACTTACATTTTATGAAGCAACATGCAGGTAAAACTACAGTTTTTATGGTAAAAGTTTCATGTTACAGCAGATAATGATGGTTTGTCCACTTTAACCGACAGGCGGGGGGGGGGGGGGGGCTGAATTATCATAAAATATTCGGTCATGCCAAATACAATAAATTTATTTTAAATATATTTTTTTCTTAAGATATAATGTAACAGATCTTAACCAGTTAAAATGACTGTTTTACCTCTTTAGATAAAATTAAGAGTCTTATTTACAAAAGTCAAACACCTCTTTGTTCAACAGGAAATGGAAGCTCCTGAAATATTTATCATTTAAATTTACAGGAACTTTCATTAGATAAATATTCAATCAAGACTTCATTTAAATCAAAAATGTGCTGAGCTCATCATGTGTCATAATTATCATTACAAACATTAAATTAAATTAAATACAATAAGAAAATGTTTTTACCCTCTCCACTGATGGTGAGTCTGGTTGCTCCTTCACTGCTTCCTCTTTGTGGAGATATCCATTTAACACGCTGCGCATCTGAGAACATTATTTTAAAATATATATAAATAACTTTAAACAGTAAATCTTCACAGGATCTGATAGAACTGGGATATTTTTTATTAATTATTGCATATTTAATGATCAAATCACAGTTCAGCTGAAATAAGACAGGCTGGAGCATTTKACCTTTTTTACAGAATATTTTAATAAACATTTAGTGGAAACGTTTCATTTTTGACACGATTAACTGGTTTTAGCTGAAACAGAGATTAACCTGTTTTTCATGGGAGAAAACTTTACGTTTTCTTTATTTAATAATGCAATCCTTAAAGAGACAATATATAATTTACTTAATTTAATGAAAGCAGTCTTAATGTTTATTTAAATCTGGGCCCGTCAGCTGAGTTTTCTGTATTTAAACCATGAAGTTTGTGTTTCTTACAGCAGCAGCAGCAGCAGAGAGCGATGAGGAGAGCCGCCGGCCTCATCCTGAAGGGTTCACAGATTTACCTGCAGCTTCACCTGAACCAGCTGCACCTGAACCTGCTGCACCTGAACCAGCTGCACCTGAACCTGCAGCACCTGCAGACAAGAAGAAAATCACTTCAAATCATAAAGACCCTCTGCTTCCTGCAATCTGCTTTAAACTGACCACCTGAGCAAAAATCTGCTTAAAACACAGGTAAATAACTGAAAACCCTTCTTATTTTTAGTTAAAACAAATGTTTTTATACTTTTTTTTATTAGTTTTATATCTATTCATTACAAAAATATAACAAAAATGAAAAAATAGAATATTTCTTGTTTCTGTAGTTGATTGTTTCCATCAGTATATTTAATTGATTAAAGTTGATTTTGTTGAATTTGTTTCTTCGATAAACATATTTTAAATAAATAAATACAAAATTGTAATCACTTTGAGCACTGAGACCTAAAATCTTTAAACTAAATTGGATCAGAATAAAGTCTGTTAAAGTCTAAAATAAAAGATTTAAAACWAACAGAACTCACCTGATGTCAGACAGAACTAAAGGTTTAAAGTTTCAGACAGAAACAGACCTGCTGCAGCCACAGAGCTTTTCCAGCTCCTTATAAGGGCTCGTGGCTCCGCCCCTCACCTGGATGTGGGAGGAGTCTGAGCTCCAGGACAGGTGGACCTGCAGGTGTTCAGGTGAGCAAGCTGCATCTGATGGGGTTTAAAATCCAAATTGTTCCACAAAATTTTACATTTCTTTCCGTTTTACAAATATTTTTCTTTGTAAAAAGTTTTTTTTAATTACTACAGAAATTATATTTATTATTAATTATGGTGCAAAGTTGTGATAAATGTACAGAACAGGTGGTCATTAGTTACCTGCTTGAGTGAAAGCAAAAAAATCTACGTCAGTGGCTCTCATTGAATTAATAGACCATAAAACAATCAGCTGTTGRTGAAAAACAGTACTGTGTCAGTATTTCTGTTGATTTTAAAAGTGTTTGATATTATTAACCACAGTTTTCTTTTTGAAAAGCTCAATAAATTTGATATTAGAGGACCTGCATTACAGTGGGTATCTAGTTATTTGGAAGATAGAAAACAATTTGTAGAAATAAATAATGAAAGATCTGAGTTTTGTAACATCTCATGTGGAGTGCCGCAGGGTTCCATTCTCGGACCGAAGTTATTTGTTCTGTATGTGAACGATTTGGTCAATGTGTCGGGACTTTTTTGGTGTGTTCTATTTGCTGATGATGCAACATTCTTTTGTTCTGGTAAAGATATAGAAGGACATGATACAGACAGAGTTTATGAAAATACAAAGTTGGTTTCAACTAAATAAATTATCATTAAACATGGAAAAAACAAATTATATGATTTTCTGTAACAATAAGAGAACTGTAGATGTTTTATTTAAAATTAATGATG